>NW_004524670.1:8442269-8456042 GCF_000260255.1 Octodon degus
CCCAAAAACTCCACCCACCAAGAAGCTACTAGAATTAATACAGAAATTCAGTAGCATAGCAGGTTATAAAGTCAATACCCAAAAGTCAATGGCATTCCTCTACACAGATAACAAACACACTGAGAGGGAAATTATAGAAACAATACCTTTTACAATAGTACCGAGGAAAATGAAATACCTTGGAATTAATCTATCTAAAGAAGTCAAAGATCTTTTCAAGGAAAATTATGCTACTCTTTAAAAACAGTTTGTAGAGGATTTCAGAAAATGGAAAGATTTTCCATGCTCTTAGATAGGAAAAAACCTTCATTGTGAAGATGGCCATACTCCCAAAGTTGCTGTTCAGATTTAATGCAACCCCTATCAAACTACCACCAACGTACCTCACAGAGCTAGAGAAATCATTCCTAAAAATTATTTGGAACCAGAAAAGACCTAAAATAGCAAAGGCAATCCTGAGCAACAAAGACAAGACAGGAAGCATTATAATTTCTGACTTGAAGTTATACTATAAGGCTACTATGATAAAATCAGTGTGGTATTGGCAACGAAATATTTATTTTTTTATTTTTTGGCAGAACCAGGGATTGAACTCAGGCTCTTGCGCTTGCCAGGGAAGCTCTTATTCCACTGAGCCATCTCCTGACCCTGGCCACAAAATAGACCTGAGGATCAATGAAATAAATTAAAAGACCCTGAAGCCTGTAAGAACACACTCAGCCACCTTATCTTGGACAAAGGAGCCAAACATACTCAATGGAAGAAAGATAGCCTCTTTAACAAATGGTGCTGGAAAAACTGGCTCTTTAAATTCTGAAAACAAAAACTTGACCCAGCTCTATCACCATGAACTAAGCTCAATTTAAAATGAATTAAAGATCTAAATATTAAAACAGAAACACTAAATCTCCTGGAAGAGAAAGTAGTAGGAACTCTTGAAGATGTATGGGTAGGCAAAGACTTTATGAACAAAAATCAAATTGCATGGGTAACATTTGAAAGAATTAATGCCTTGGACCTCCTCCTATTGAGAAGTTTTTGCACATCAAAAGAAATTATCAACAAAGTGAAAGGATAACCCACAACTTTGGAAAAAATCTTGACAAAGATATACTCAGACAAAAGTCGGGTCTCTAGAATTTATAAAGAACTAAAAGACATTAAGGCCCCAAAATTTAAAGACCCAGTTCAGAAATGGGCATCTGAGATGAACACATACTTCTCAGAGGATGAAATTAAAGAAGTGAATAAATACGTGAAAAAAAGCTCCACATCGCTAGCATTCCGGGAAATGCAAATTAAAACAATACTGAGATTTCATCTCATCCCAGAAAGAATGGCTATCATAAAGAAATCAACCAGCAACAAATGTTGGAGAAGCTTTGGGGAAAAAGAAACCCTTCTCCACTGCTGGTGGAAATGTAGACAGGTGCAAACGTTATGGAAATTATTGTGGAAACTCCTTAGAAAACTAGGACTGGAAATTCCATTCAAACCAGCTATTCCTCTACTGGGAATTTTTCTGGAAGATCTGAAAACATCATATCATAGTGATGTATGTTTACCTATGTTTATAGCAGCACAATTTGTGATAGCCAAATCTTGAAAACAACCACGATGCCCATTACCTGAGGAATGGATGAAAAAGATGTGGTATTTTTATACAATGGAGTATTACTCAGCTATAAAGAATGATAAACTCGAAGCCTTTATATTGAAGTGGAAGACACTTCATATGTAAATATCATATAATCTCCATAGTATAAGAACTCAAATGAAGAAATACAAATAGAAAGGTATAACACAATTAAAAGGAAAGCAAGAACTTGAGGATTGGACCCTGAAGAGAGAGCAAGCAGAAGAGCCTGGAAACATGACAGAGGCAAAGCCATACAGTTATATATACAAGATAGGTAAGGCAATGATCCTGAGAATCCTCAGAAGGTTTTTGAATCTAGAAGTTAATTGAAAGGATTCTCACCCTGACTAACTATATATACTGATACCTGTGAACTAAGCAACTGCACTGAAGATGGCAATTTATAATAGTAGGTTCATGTTTGGAGTGCCTGTCATTCTAGTCTTCTGAATACATGCTGTTTGTCATGGCACTCGAGTTGTAGCCACGCTGTCTCTCGGGGAGATGTTTGTTTAAAAAGCAAGGGGGTAGTGAATGAAAGCAGGAGACAGGAAAATGAGCATTGTGGGACTGTTCTGCTACAATGTTGTATATGGTTAGATTTCTAAACTTATGTGTAAACATATATAATTGTTTATTCCTATTTTTTAAAATATTTTAATTTAAAAAATTTTTTCATCATATTCTGTTTAACATATCAATACTTGATGAAAAATACCTGTTTCATGCTATGCCTAAGATGTTTGATACTCAGACAGATAGTGAGGTTAAGCTTAACAGCCTAGGTTGTATGGTAATAACAATAAGCTTCTCTTCTGGAGGGTTTCCAACCTAAGTTTACAGACTAAAAATTAGAGAAAAAGAAGGGCTGCAAGGACAGCCAACATTTTGGCCCTAGGCTTTCAATATCAATTAAGACTCAGGACATATGAGAACCTGTACTGTAACATCATGTAACTCAGTTGTGTCCCAAATTTTCTGATCAAGGAGATTATGGAACCAAAGAGGAAAGTGATCAATGATGTAGAGTGTGCCTAAGGAAAGTTATATGGAGAGAAAACTTTCTCTCAGGCTTTCAGAGAGAGCAAATTGGTCAAGCAATGGCCGTGACTCATCCAGATGGCTGATACTGACAAAGGATTTACAAACTGCAGTACAGGGTCTCAGGATAAATCCTGAGGGGATTTGACTGACCTTATCAGACACAAAAGCTACAATTCTTGTTACATAGGTCTTGCTGGATCATGGTCTTAACCATCCAGCAGAAAAGTATCAAAACAAAGTATAAGAAGTAAAACCATGTTGTTATGTTGAGCTGTAGGGGACTCAGGTCAACAATTTCTGACATCACCAGTCATGCAGAAGACCCAATACTATTATGGACTACTGGACTATTTTGGAATATTTTGCTGAGTTCACACACCTATAATATTTAAATGATGGAACTAAACAAAAATAAAGGAATACAGATGAATGACCATTTTGTATCCATGTAATCAAAATGGTTAGGATAGATATACAGCTACATTCTCTTAATTAAATGAATAGAGGGATTTGTTCTAATAGTGTTGTAAATAGGATATCATGTTTGCATCTTGTACAACAAATAACCACTAGAAAGACAGGATGTAATGTGTTAATTATTGAAACTGTCCTACTAACTTGATTTGAAATTGTCTCATTGCTATTTGTTTCTCAATAAAATTATGGAAGAAAAGAATATGACCTCATTAGTGAAAAATAAAAAGACATGTAACTATGGATGTAATACTATGTACCAAATATAGGATACTATAATTACAGAGCTTGGAGTATGGGTCAGTGAAATGGAGAGATTTATTATTTTATTTTTCTTATAGCATTTGAAATTTTTGCATGTGCAAATGTTACATGTATACACAAGCTCAATTGTTCATAGGAAAAGAGATACACTGATTGTCAAGAGTTGTTGAGATTGTGACTTTTATCTTCTAGAGTTCACAGGTACTACTAGTGTAAATTCACATATTTTAATCATTTCAAAAATAACCAGTGAAGGACTGGCCAGATAGCTCAAGGCATTAAAATACCTGCTTAGGCAGGTGCAGGGACTTGGGTTTGATCCCTAGCATGTGTGCCAGCCCCACCCCCAGGGCATGCTGAGACAGCAACTGAGACTGGACATGGTGGTATGTGCCTATAATCCCAGCACTTGGGAGGCTCAAAACAGGAGGATCACTACAAGTGTGATCTGTGTAGTGAGACCCTGTAGACCTTGTACTAAATACATAATAAATAAATAAATAAAACAAAAATAACCAGTGCAAAATACCCTGATGCTTTTAAAATACAAGACTTCATATAAATCATGACTTAGTTTTAGAATATATTTATATATGTGTTAAAAAATTACCAGAAGGGGGCCAGGGAGATGGTTCAGTGGAATAAGCACTTCCCTGACAAGTGCAAGAGCCTGAGTTCAATTCCTGGTTCCAAAAAAAAAAAAAAAAAAAATTACCAGAAAGAAATATGAATAGGTGAATTATCTGTTGATGGGCTTTGTGGGTGATTTTTTTGTTTATTCTCTTCATGTTGCTATTAATTTGTTGTTGTTGTTTAATATTCATTGCTTTATAGTCATAAAAACACCTATTTTAGGGCTGGGGAGATAGCTCAGTAGTATAAGTGCTTGCCTGGCAAGTGCAAGGTCTTGAGTTCAATCCTTAGTACCACAAAAACAAAACAAAACAAAACCCACATATCTGTCCTGTAAGATCCAGTCCCTGCCTTCCTCTCCCTGGACACTGTCTTGGCCACTGTGTACACACTATTTTTCTCCAAGTTTCATGTTGGCATGCTTTGTTAGGTTTCTGCTTTTTCTGCCTGAAATTTCTTTCTACACTCACACACATACTTCTCTTTCAATGCTTAAATCCAAGCAATCCTCTATAAGGTTTTCCTAAGCTATGTTCCACCACTGTCACGGAATGGGTTTCTCTTCTCCAAGGCTGGGGTACACACCGTTCTTCCAACACATTACTGTGACTTTCACCACACTGACATTGCTCTTCTAGCATCTGTTATTATGATTTGTCACTTGCTGTGCTCCCAATAGGTGGAGTCCTTTGAGGATAGCACCCCACCAAAAAGAAAACCCTAAATCAACGCATGGCTTGTAGATAACACACTCTGTTCTAAAACAAGCTGGCCAGGACAAGATAGCAGAGACCCAAATAACCAAAATCTCACCTAATGAAGTTTTAAGACAAGCAAGTCACTGGTTGAATGAAATATCCTATCTTAAAAATATACTCAACCATCTAGCAGGCCACATCCAAGTTAAACTTTTAAGACATGTTGGCAAACTACACTAAAACAAGGAAACATAAAGAAATCAACCTGGGGCTGACCAAATAGCTCAGCAGATTAATGTGCCTGCAAGCAGGTGCAGGGGTGGGAGTGGGGGTTCAATCCCCAGGCCTGCTGTGCATGCCCCACCCCTGGGGTACACTGAGATTGGGCTTGGTGGCGCTTGCCTGTAATCCCAGCTCTTGGGAGGCTGTAAACAGGTGGATCACTATGATTTCGATCTACTAGTGAGACTGTTAACAACCTGTAGACTTTTCCCTAAAATACTAAAAAAAAAAAAAAAAAAAAGGAAATTAAACCTTACTCCAACCCCAGCAAAGCTCCTTCCTTTCTGTGCACCAACTCTATCTAGTGTAAGGGGCATCTGGTGCATGTAAGTGGTCACCTCATATCCTTACATCATCTGCACCTCTGCAAACAACTGCTCATGATCCTCCTTCATGTGTAAGGTTCACACAGTGGTATAGCCAGCCAAGCACCCAGAATAGGGGTGCACACAGGACCTAGAATCAGGCTGTGAGTTGTTTGGACAGAAAATTCAGAATTCAAACTGAGGCATGGTATAGGGAGGTGGCGGAGCAGACGCCCAGTGTGAACAGCTCTTTCTCTGGGACTCACAGCTCCGCCATCCACATGGAGAGTCTGACTGAAGGACAGCTGAGCAGGGCTCCATAAAGTGCAAGACCCTGGGCCCTACTTGTACAAACCCAAGGGCAGTCCTGCTTAAGCTCTGCCTCCTCTGAGAAGCTTTCACTGATTCCCTAAACTAGGAACTAACCTCTCAAAGTGCTCTGTGGGTACTTCAAATTCTACACTCAGCCCACTGTGCTGTACAGTCATCTCCTAAATCTTTCATCATCACTCTAGTAGCTTCTGTAAAAAAGGGAATGAATCAGACCCATCATTCTGGACCCCAGACATTTACACAGAGCATGACATAGGGCCAGGCTTTCTAAGGGCCAATGAATGAATTCATGGAGCAAATGATGGACCGTGCATGAAGACACTGAGCAGACCACACACAAATTCCCATTAGCTCTCCAAGTACAAGCTTCATTGGAGGCATTTGGAAGACAGAGTGACAATCATTAAGTGATTGAAATAGACTCTAGTTGTACATATAACCATTGGTGATTTATTAAAAGTATGTATGAGGAAATTGAATTGCTCATTTCCTGCTGGATTATTGGTGAGCACATGATATTTTGCTGTGTTTATGAAGTCACAGTTCTCCTCCTAGAAAAATGATGCTCCCAAGCACCAGTGAAAAGTGGGATGCATGCCTATAACCCTAGTTAGTACTCAGGAGGCTGAGACAGGAGGATCACTGTGAGTTCAAACCCAGCCTGGACTTTCTAAGCAAATTCAAGGCCAGCCTGAACTACATAACAAGGCCCTGTCTCAAAACAAAACAAAACACCAAGTACCTATGTGAGGGACCAAGCCTTGAGCACCTGGGGTCATCTGTCCCTGATCAGGCCATTGGCAGCAGCACCTTTCCTCATAGAAACTGACCTGAGCAACTTCTGCCTAAGCAAAGAGCACCTATTCTCTCATTTATCTTCCTTGTTTCATAAGGCATTCAAGAGCCTGTGGATGGAACTAACTTGGCAAACGGATTCCTCCAGTAGTGAATGTGGTCAGTGAGTCTCTGGATGATGACAGAAGTAATTTGCAAATGGGATTACAATAGCTCTTCTACCGTAGGAGGTCTTTTGCTTCATGTAGCAGTGGCTGAGTGCTTGATCTGCTGGGGTTTTCTTTTCCTCCTCTGCCGATTTACCCAGAGAGGTTCTGAAATTGTGCAATTGGCAGACTGTAATAGTCTGCACCCAGGGAGGGGCCCAAGAGTGAACCTGGTGAGTCACAGACCACAACAAAGCTCTTCCTGCCATGTTAAGCTCACTTGGCAAAGGCAGTGGATGTAAAATTAACAGCAAGACAAGGAGCATCTTTGTTATTTGTCAACAAATTGCAGTGACCATTGCAGAGTCTTGGCACCCTGACAGGGAAGCCTCAGGGCAGGCAACAGGGGAGGAGTAAGCAAAATAATGGAAATCCCCATTCCCTAGATGACCGAGGGTCATACAGGTGAGTCAACAAAGATCTGTTTTCTAACCTCACTGACTTATTTCTCTATCATGTTCAAGGACATAGGAGTCTGGTCCTTCAATGGCAGTGGGGCTCTCAAATATATATGAATAATTAACTGGCATTTATAGAAGAAGACTTAAATATCTAGCTCGACTAGCTACCAGCTGTGTGACTTTACACATATTATATGATGTCTGAGAAATCTGGTCTCAGATCTATAAAATGCAAGTAATGTTTGTCCTGTATCACTCAGAGGAATTTTTTTTCTTTTGTCTTTTTGAGACAGGGTCTCACTATGCATTTCAGTCTAGCCCTTAGATTACATTGTAGCCCATGCTGGTCTTGAACTCTCAACAATCCTCCTGCCTCAGTCTCCTGGGAGTTGGGATTATAGGAATGTGCCACATTGCCTGGATCAGAGAAATATTATTGATAATGAGGGTAGAATTCATTCACAGGCATGAAGTTAGGTATAACTAATATTTTCATCATTACTATTTATAGTACAAGAATGTTATCCACAACTCAAATCCAGAGAGACTAGATAGAAGTTGATCTGATTATATTGGGTTCATGGAAACAGACACACTTGTAAACTAACATTAAGCCTGCTAGTTACCATGTATCCTATATCCAAATTAAAATATATATAGAAAACTGTCTTCCATAGCATTTCACAAAGGGGCTTGGCACCAATCCACTACACAGCTTCAATTTTGATGTCTAAGAGGCCCTAAGTTCTAACTTTTTTCAGCTGACATTTTCTGAGCATCTATAACAGGCCAACCCAGTGCCAGTCACTGGGCAAACAAACACAACCGAGACAGCCGTACTTCCTGCTCATGGTGGAATAGGGGAGAAAGACAAGCAAGCCCTTCACAGCACTTCCTGCTGTGGGTGCAGGAGGATCAAGGTTAGAGAACGGACACAAAGCACAGGAGAAGCCATTCCACTTGTGCAACATTATAGCTTCAGATAAATGATTCTTAAGTCAAGGCTTACAAGATAAAATTTCCAGATGGATAGCAACTGGGAGAAACTCTCGGCAGAGCAGGCTATGTGATCAAATGCCTTGATACAATCCCGGTGTGCAGGGCAAGCCAAAGGAAGATACCTGACCAGGAGGGAAGTGAGTACTATTAGAGAAAGTGAAGGTCACACAGATTGGATCCCAGCAGTCCTAGCATGAAGGCTGACTTCTCCTGCAGTGACAGACTCAAGGAAATGTTTTAAACCTGAATATAACATGACTTGATTTTCACTTTAGAAAAATATCTGGTATGCTTGGGAGAAAGAAATAAAACAAAAAGCTAGAAAACCCACAAAAAAGTGCTTTTCTTGGTCACCTTTCATATACATCAGAGCATTCTTTCAAGACAAATTTTAAGTAAGAATGCACAATATAAATAGATAAACATAGAACAGCTTTGATAGAAGTAGGACCTAGGGCCAGAAGGAACGTCCACATTACCTTGGGTCTCTAAAATCCAGAGCTTTCAGGGAAATTATGCATGATATTGAGTTAAGAGGATAACAGACAGGCTAGGGAGATAGCTTGGTGGTCTAAGTGCCTGCCTGGAAAGTGTAAGGACCCAGATTCGATCCCATGTCATGCCATCCCCAAAACTGGGCATGGTGGTGCACACCTGTAATCCTAACACTGAGGAAACTGAGATAGGAGGATAACAACCAGTCCTAGCTGCATAGCAAGACCCTGTGCCAAATAAATAAATAAATGATTTTTAAAGAATAAGAGGCTAACAGAGGACTGGCCACAGTATGAGGAGACACAGGGTCTCAGAACTACTACTGGGTCTAGGCTGGACACCTGAGTGGATGGCTGTGCCTCCTACTGCTAAGTGGCCAAAAAGGATGAACAGGCTGGGGAGCTGCCAGCTCTAAACATGGCATGTTAGTTAAAGGAGCCTGCAGCATATCAGTGAAAGACTCGAGGGAGTTCAGGGACAAGCTTCAGCTGGAGGGAAAAAGAAGTGAGAGTCAGAAACGGAATTGAGAGGACAAGTGGGGCCACAGTGGGGGAGAGAGGAAAGGCAGGACAGTGGGGAACCTGGGTGAGATCCCTTAATAGTTCTCTGGCTGCTGAGTAAATCTGGGAAGAGAGGATTGGAAACTGGAAGAAAGAAGCACCCAGAAACCAAGATGAGAGAAAATCAGAATAAACTGACTGTACCCCATAAAACCCCAGTGTGGGACCAGACCCCAGCCTGCCAGCACCCATCAAACCAAGAGACAAACAGATCTCAATAGAGAAGGACAGAAATGGTCCCTGGACAAAGATGACCAGTTCACTTTGAGTCACAGGAAACTGGAGCCAAGGCAGGGCTCAATGTCTAGTGCGTTGCATCCTTGATGAAGTGTGTGGACTGAGGTTGGATACCTGGGCGCCAGTCCCGTATGATGTAATGTTCCCCCAAAGTTCAAGTTGAATCTTCACTTGATTTTAGCCAAAAGACACAGAAGGGGTCTCAAGTTGAATCTTAATAACCATCCTAGTGGTAGGCTACACCATCATAAATAAGTAAGTGCCACTATGGAGGTAGGGTTAGCTGTCTCTATGAGAAGGGAGTTTCCATGTTTTGTGCCTGCCTCCCCTCTCTGTCTTGCGAGTATTCATTTGCTCTGTCTCCCTGGAATGATGCTGCAAGAAGACCCTACCTAGGGGCAGCCCCCTCATCTCAGATGCCCCAGCCTTCAGAACCATGAGCTAAATTTTCTTCTGTCTTTGCAACTTATCTAGCCTGTGGTATCAAGTTATAGCAGCAGAAAATGGACCAGACAAAGTCCTAAGAGTGAAGAAATGGTTTGGAGACTGAGAATCTCCCAGTTCAGTTAGCCCAATTATACCTGTGTAAACTGGTAGTTGCACTTACCTAATGCCAGTCATACTGATGTCTAAGATATCGCGGTACCACACTGCCTTGGCAGGCACTACCTCTCTTGATCTTCATCGCAGTATCCTTTCCAGTAGGTAAAGCAGTACCTCATCCTCTGATAAAATGCTCACTGACTCACAAGACAACCATCACATTTTCAAAACATCTGTTTTTAAAAAGTCTTTTCTTATGGAATGTCTGTCTGTGTGTGTGTCTGTGTGTGTGTGTGTGTGTCTGTGTGTCTGTGTGTCTGTCTGTCTGTCTGTCTGTCTGTTTCTAGCTCTGTCTCTGTCTCAGTCTCCTTCTCCCTCTCTCCCCCTTTTACCTTCCTCCTCCTCTCCCCCTCTGCTGCTCTCCATCTCCACCTCTTCCTCTCTGTCTCTCCCTCCCTCCCTCCCTCCCTCTGCCCCTCTCCTTCTCCTTTTCCCTCCTTTCCTCTGTCCCTCTCCTTCTCTCTTTCTCTCCCCCTTTCCCTCTTTGCCTCTTTTTTCTCTCCCTCTGTCTCCCTCATAAACATAATCACTTCTATCAGCCATTCTTTCTGGGATATGACTTGTAGTCATTCGAGAAAGTTCTCCCCTAAATAAAGTGAGACAGCTTAACAATCCAGGTCATGGTACAGAAAACAGGCTTCTGCCTTCTGAGCAACCATGCAGGAGCCACAAACCACTACCCTGAAATGCCCCTCCAGCCTCCATCTTTTCACCCTGATCAGTACCTCCACCATCTCTCTGACCATCATTCCTACTTGTGATATATTTCTGTTCTTGCTGGAATGACTTTTTTCTCCGCATTTTTGAGACCACAAGAAGCAAAGAATTAATTTTGAGTGAAGCAGCTCAGAATCAGAAACTGAGACAGCCATTAAAATCAAAATTAACTTAAAAGGCCTCATAGTCCATCTGTGTTTAATACATGTGGATTCATCTCATCTTAATCCCATGTCGAGTCTGTGAGGAGGCAGTAACAGTTTTATTGTCTCTTTTTCACAAAAATGTGAGGCTCAGGATTAAGGATGTAGCTCAGTGTCACAAGCTCTTGCCTGGCAAGTTCAAGGTCCTGAGTTTGATTTCCCAGTAACCTCCTCAAAAAAATGTAAGGCTCCAAGAAGTTACTATAACCAGGGCTGATGAGTCCTATGCTCTTTCTTTGCTTCATTTGATGGTGGAAGGTATCGCAGATGTGCTGGTGAGACAGCTTCACTTGGCAGTTCTTTCTCTGTTTCATTGTCTGGCATTTAGAGACAGTCCCCTACCATTGCATAACAGATTCATTGCTTAATTAATGTAAACACCGTAGACCATGATAACTGCTCAATGAGCACAATTCTTCCTTCCTTTAGCTTCACAATCTTTTTAGAGAGTGGTACGAAGTGATCACACATCCCTCTCCTTAGCTTCTGGGTGAAAGATATTTGATTTTTTTTTTCTGAATTGTTTTGATGCTTTGTAGCATCACCACTGTCATCATTGTGTCACCTTAACCCTCTGGTAAACAGAGCTATGCTTTAAACCTTCATGATTTTTGTACTTACTGTTATCAAAATTAAAACTTTTGCAGTGATCTTGAAAGTCATTAGGCAAGTGCTCTGTTATATCTACAGACCCTCATCTTGAACCAAAACCTGCGAGGATGAATAAGTCCCAAAGGGCAATGTCCCTTAGGGTCAAGCCCAGCTGCCAGCCCATAGCTTTGGTATGACAGGAACACAAAATCATCCATTGGGATGTCCACATAAAATGCTAATTATCATAAGAATGTCTTACACTTATAATTAAATGTATTGTGTTATATTTTATAGTTTAAAAGTCATTCCCTTCCATAATCTCATTTAATCCCTCATTTGCAGACTTTGAAATTGAGACTCAGCGAGAATGAGTGACTGTCAAAGGTTATAAATCTTGCAGAACTGGCCCAGCAGCACAGGCTGCTCACCTCTGTTGACGCCATTTGGGGGTTTTCCAACTTCAAGATTTAACATGAAATATGCGTGTTTTACTCCATATTGGAAAAATCAGCTGATGCCCTGTTCAAGAAAACTCAATCAGGTTAGTGACATGAGCAAGAACCAGCTTGCTCCAGTTTCTCCCCTCTGCCTACTCCAGGGACGATTGTGACAAGAGACCAACCTTCATTGTGGCTTCAAGACGGCTGTCTACAATTCCCAAACCGCGATATGTTTTCATCTGCATCTGGTAAGAAAGTGAACAAGTTTTTGCATCAACATCCCTAGCCAAATCCTAAGCCTAAAATACAAGCAGCTTCTATGGAATTATGTAAAATTAAAAGAAAATCAAGAGCCCTTGAGGAGGAAGGAGAAAATGAATTCAAGAAAGACAAGCCAGTGAATACCCACTGCAGCAATTTTAAGACTTTTCCCATTAATGCAAAATAGCAAGGAGAAGTTTTTTTGAAGGGTGGGAAATAACTGGCAAATGTGCCCTGATGCTAAACACAAATGTCTGATATACTCTGCAACACTGGAGACGGCGGAAGAGTCTGCGCACATACGGGGATTTTCCTCCTAGGAGGTATACTAAGCTGACTAGGTTAAAGTTATGCAAAAGATTTTCTTTCTAAAGAACTAAGTTATTCTGAGTCCCCGAAGTGAAAGGAAAGCAGCAGACATATTTCAGCATTAAAACTTATAAAACAGTTGTGCAAGAAACAGTGCTCTCTTCTGCTGCCCAGGAATAGGCAGAGCCAGGTGACAGTGGTATTTTGACCACAACACACACAATTAATTAATGGGCTGACCATTGCCAGGGATGGGAACCAAATGCTTTCTATTCATTTCAAGATCACAGCAAACACCAGATAGGGAAGACAGATTATCATCCTCATTTTCCACATGAGGAGAAAAAAGATCAGAGAAATTAAATGATTTTCCTAGCTCAAGATAGGACTTGAGCTCCCATCCTTAGTCTGTGGCTCTAAAGCCTTATGTCCTTCTGTCCTGGTGAGAAATGCCAAATTTTGTTTCTGTCTGGCTCTCCTAGAGATTTGTGCTTTTTCAGGCAGTTTCTAAAAAAAAAAAAAAAGAAAGAAATCCTTCTTTAGTCATAAATGTACCCTTTACAGAAGAAAAAAGGACGTTCCAAGGCCCACATAGTGTACTTCAGTATATCTGACTATTTTAATTCTTTCCACAGAGTCCTGGAGTCTACTGATTTGTATTAAAATCCTGCCTTACTCTGTACCAGTGTTTGACCTTCATTAAGCCAATTAATCCACACTTTCTTTGTCTGTAAAATGTAGACATTACTTGTTGTCTACCTTGTCTGAGCTATAAATTCTTGGACTGGCACATACAATATGTGCAGTACCTGCTGAATGCTTTCCCTCCTTTTCCTTTATGACTGTCATCCTTCCCCTCCCTTTGCATTTTATTATATACATTTAAGGCTAGGAAGCTCAGAACACACATGCAGGTTCTTCTTAATATGAAACCTTTCCAAAACTCTAAGGAACACTACACTAAACAGGACAATTTACTTAAATTTCTTTACTCTTTCTTTCTGAAATTTTAAGGATACTCTTTTTATCCCTGGGATAGTAGAGAAAGAAATACATTTTTTTTTCATTGAAGCATATAGTCATGTTTTAAGAATGTGTTCAAATGTTCTGTGGAAATATAGTTTAGCTAACTTACAGGAGTCTCTTCAGGATATAAGACTAAGCCAGTAGCCAACTGAGGCTTTAATGAGGAAGCTCAAGTATGCAATCTAATTAGTAAACCAAAGTTTCCAGAACAAAGAGCTAATATAAAGAAACGTAGCCAGGTAGCTTTAAAAAAAA
>NW_004524670.1:8456142-8458261 GCF_000260255.1 Octodon degus
AAAACTACCTCTGGAAAAAGTGCCTCATTTGGAAATGATGCTGTTGATAGACTTTAATCACTTTCTGTCTTAATTTCAACCAAGTTTTAGAAAGTAAAAAATTATTCATTTTCTTTTCCTATCTTTCCTGAGCGAAGACGTAAGAAGAGACTGAACAGTTAATGGATGAGCTCCATAAGTATCGGGAATGAGAGATGCCCATGGATGCTGATGCGAAGGAGAGAAGAGTTTCCTCCGAAGAGGAGCTGGTGGATGTGGTGCCACACTGGATGCCACAGTCCACGTAGTAGTGGCCTCTTCCAGGTGACAGAGAGAGTACCTGAGAGGAAGTGGCCTTCCACAAGAGGATAACATCAAAGCAACCCTAGGGGAAAGAGTTCCATAAGAAGTGTCTGAATTTGTGGACACATACATCCACCTTCTAAAAACTAATCAATGCCTGGGAATAAAGCAGGGCCTTTGAACTTCACACACGCCTAATACAGAATAGGAAGGCGGATGAGAAACTACAATCAAGATAGCATTCTTTGGGTGAATGCATTAAGTGGGAATAGGAGGGAGTAAACTTCGAAATAGAAGGAAATAGAAGAGACAACTACAAGCCTTAACAGAAAGGAATAAACTAGCAAAAGCCTGGCCTTTTTGTAAGGTAGAATTATAATTCAGTTCCTAAGTTGTATATATGAAATTGACATCACCTACATTATAAATGGCTCAAAATTGGCAATTTCATGTGGTTTAGCCTAACATTGTTTCAGATGAACTCTGATTGCAGTTTTGATAGATTATGCACATATAAAACATACATTTTTATTCACACATAGAATGTAATGGGCCAGGGAGATGGCTCAGTGGAATAAGCACTTCCCTGGCAAGCACAAGGGCCTGAGTTCAAACCCCAGTTCTGCCAAAAAAAAAAAATAGATAAATAAATAGAAATAAATAAATAGAATGTACTAATGTGCATACCAAGCCTTCGCTAGGAGCTCCGGGACAAGCACAGTCTGTGGTGTTAGAAACCAGGCCGCAGGACAGAAGGGTGGTGGGTGTGTGAAGCACCAGTTCTGTCAGCAACTGCCCTGCAACACAGGCAGGGCTCCCCCAGTTCTGCCTCCTCCTGGCCAGTGACTGCCTTAGGTTCACATAACAGCTCCAATCCTGCTGTGAACCATGCCATGAGGGATCTAGGCTGCCCTTTCCTTACGGGGATCTAAGGCCTGGTGTTCTGAGGTGGAGCTGTGGTGGTGATGCTACCTCTGGGGAATGTAATTATTATGTACTATGATTAGAAACCTATGAATATAAATATAAAATATTAAAATTAAAATATCCACTTCCACACTATACCAAAGAAAAACTATCTTCACAAAAGCTCAGTTCCTGGAGTTTGTGGGAGAGCTTCCTGCTACCCTGGGCCAGTGGGACCTATTACTGGTCCCAGCCCAGGCGCAGCATGGGTGAGACCCTCTTCCACACACTTGGGATGCCTCCAACACTCCTCAGCACCTCCCCCACCCTGTGCACAGAGTAGGAATTTCTGCCACATTCCGGGAACACCTAGACCCAGTCCTAGCCCAGGCCCGGTGAGTGTGTGGGACAGCTTCCAGCTACCTTGCGCTGGCAGGACCTATCACTGCTCCCAGCCCAGGCACAGCATGGGTGAGACCCTCTTCCACCCCCTTAGAATGCCCCCCACCACTCAGCAGCAACTACACCACCCTGTTTGGCAAGTAGGAATTGCTGGCACATTCCGTGATCCCACAGACCCAGTTCTAGCCCAAGCCCAATTTGCACCAGAACTTCAGTACATGCTAAGGTTATAAGTACAATGAGATTTACAACAAAGGTCAGAAGACAGTGATACACAAAATGACAAGAAGGAACAAAATGAAATCTCAAAAGCCAAGCCCACCCATAACAAGTACAGAGGACACTAACACAGAACAAATTGGGAATCACATAGCTGAAAGCAATGAATCAACAGCTTCTGAAATAAAGAAACAGCTGCAGAAAGCTATAGAGGAACTCAGATTGGAAATGAAAAAAGAAATCCCTGAATTAATAACATCTGCACTAAAGAATCAAATGCAGAAACATATGGAGGAAGCCCAGTGCCCAC
>NW_004524670.1:8464654-8465865 GCF_000260255.1 Octodon degus
CCCGGAGGATCTGAAAACATCATATCATAGTGATACATGTGTGCCTATGTTTATAGCAGCACAATTTGTGATAGTCAAATCTTGGAAACAACCAAGATGCCCATCACCTGAGGAATGGTTGAAAAAGATGTGGTATTTTTATACAATGGAATATTATTCAGCTATTAAGAATGATAAACTCAAAGCCTTTATATTGAAGTGGATGCCACTTGAACATATATTGATAAGTGAAATAAACTAGACACACATGTGTAAATATCATATAGTTTCTCTAGTATAAGAACTCAAATGAAGAAATACAAAGAGAAAGGTATAATATAAGTAAAAGGAAAGCAGGATCTCAAGGACTAACTAATCAAGAGAGGGAAAGGAGAAGAGCTAAGAAACATAAATAAGTCAAGCCATACAGTTATATGTAGAAGATGGGTAAGGCAATGATCCTGAGAATCTTCAGAAGATTTTTGTAATCTAGCTGTTAATTGGAAAGATTCTCACCCTGACTAACTATATACTGATACCTGTGAACTGAGCTACTGCACTGCAGATCGTAATTTGTAATAGTAGTTTCATGCTTGGAGTGCCTGTCATTCTGGTCTTTTGAATATGCGCTTCTTGTCATGACATGTCAGTTGCTGCTATGCTTTCTCTCCATAGATGGTTGTTCAAAAAGTAGGGAGTGGTGAAGGAAAGCAAGAGACAGGAAAAGGAATATTGTGGGACTGTCCTGCTTCAAGGTTGTATAGGGTGAGATTTTTGGACTTATGTGTAAACATAAGAAGTATATAATTCTTTATGCCTATTTTTAAAATATATTCTAATTTTTAAATGTTTTTTTATAATATTCTGTAGGGACTTAAAGTTCAACATATCAATACTTGATGAAAAATACCTGTTCCATATTATGCCTAAGATGTTTGATATGCAGACAGACAGTGAGGTTAAGCTTAACAGTCTATGTTGTATGGTAATAACAATAAGCTTGTCTTCTGGATGGTTAGCAACCTAAGTTTTCAGACCAAAACTAGAGAAAAAGGAGGGCTGCAAGGAAAGTCAACATTTTGGCCTTAGCCTTCCAAGGTCAATTAAGACTCAAGACATATGAGAACTTGTACTGTAACGTTATGTAACCCAGTAGTGTCCCAAATTTTCTGATTAAGGAGATTATGGAACCAAAGAGGAAAGTGATCAATGATGTAGAGTGTGCCTAAGGA
>NW_004524670.1:8466568-8479792 GCF_000260255.1 Octodon degus
TTAATTATTATTATATAATTTTGTTTATAAATATCCTCGCTCAATCTGATGTGAAAATGCCTCTTCAAATCAATGTGAACAGCCATATTACCTGTGATGCAAGGATCCAATTCAAGTGTATGTCCATCACATATTCATAGAGATACATATATGTTGCCAAGACCAAGCAGGAACCACTGCTCTGACTGACCAGGCGCACCACTTCCTCTAGGTCTTTGGATCGCACACAGCACGCTCTTCCCCCTGCCTGCTCCCACCACCGCATGCACACAAGGGTCCAATGAGAGGTCTGATGACACATCAGAGGGAGATTCTCTGATTGATTCATCTAAAATACCACCTATCAGTCTTAGCAGCATTATCCCTTCTAAGCTTTTATTACTACCTACATAAGCTTATTGTATATTTGTTTTCTTTTTCATTCCTGGAATTGAACTCATGACCTCAAGCTTGCCTGACAGGGCTGTGGCACCTGAGCTATAATCCTGAGCCCTGTTTTCTATTTTAAAAATGAAAATTATACCAAATTTGCCAGTCTACTTGTCCTGCCTTTTCTCTATTGCCTAGAATAGTGTCTGATATGCTATATTTAATACATTTCAGTTCAGTGCATGAATGTGGTCCTACAGCCAAGCATTTCTCTCTACATTACATTAGTATGCATCAAAAAGGATTAAAGGAAGAAAGAAAATGGAGAGGTGGGGGAATGGGACACAAATAGCTGATTACACAGGAAAGGCTCTGATCTCTTTTGTAAAAATACTGAAACTATTTCTCTTTTTCCTACGTCTTTCTATTGAGGCTAATAAGAATATCTTCACTCAGTCTTAAGTTAAAATGTCACTTTTATACATATAAGCAACCATATAGCTGTAATGCAAGGACCAAGTGTAAGTGTACATCCATCCCATATTCAAATAGATAAATATGGGCCCTTATTGGAGTGGTTGGGGTGTGTGGGAGAAAGACAATAGGGTAAAGAAGGAGGAAAGTAGGAAGTTAGACTGGAAATTTCTCTAAAGTTGTGATATTTCTGGAATTGTCTTAACCACTACTAGAATTGTACTTAATACCACTAGCTATTTTATAATAGGGAATACAGTAAAGAGAATATCTGAATCAGGAGGCAGCAATTTAAAGAACAGACAAGCATCAAGAAAATGTGGGATTCTGTCCCAAATGTCCCTGTGCCCTGGTGACCAATGAAAATATTTCAAAAGATGTTGGCTCCAACTGGGCCATTCTTCATAAGGTAGTACATTAACAGTTTCTGTTTCTTTGGGAATTTTGTTATGTGATATTGATTTACTTCCAAAAATGAGGAAGGTTTTGCTATTGGGATAGGGCAGGACCTCTCCATCTATTCTTTTATTTTGATCAAATTCTCCATAAATCAGGATGGTAACTGGATCTTCTGGTAGGGTATAAGGCATGAATAGCACAGCGTTACTGATTTATCAAAAAAACTAAAAGTGCACAAGAGGACAGAGTTTCACTATAAACACATCTGCAATGACTCGCATCAACCAGGGCTGGTGCTGCTGCTGCCATGGCCAAGCCTAGGACAACTTCCCTAGACTTCTGAATACCTACCAAGTAATTTATAGAGAGTGAGCTGAATATAGTCCCAGAAGGGAGAAAGCCTATTGCTGAAAAGCCCTACACACAGAATAACAGACATACTTGGGTGCTGTGTGATGATTTGCCAGGATTTCTATGTCACATAATCAGTCATCATAGAAGATTAATATGACAGACCTCCCAGCCCAGCGTGAAGCAGGGCAAAGGGAAAAATGTGAGTCCAGTAAGTCTACCTAGAGGTCAATACAAAGAGTTTTTACTGGGTTGAAGGTCTTACTGCAGATAAGTTTAGATACCATGTGAATATTTAGACTCTTTAAACCCTTAGTCTGTTGCTTTGTCTGAAGGATCTCTCTCATAAGCTCCCTAGTTCTGAATTAGCTTTCCTAAGAAGCCTTTTGTTGAGGCTTTTATTCAAGTCTGGCTTAGGAGTCCCTTCAGACTTGCTTCTCTAGGCTTGGACTAAGCAACAGCAGCATCAGCAGCACCGGGAACTTACTGGAAATGTATCTTGCATCTCATCCTAGACCTAGTGAATAAGTATTCTGTGTGCATATTGCCAATTGGGTAGCCCTACTTTGCGGTGCAGAAGATTCTAATACAAAGATTCAGAAGATTCTATTACAAATCTTTGCTCAGACTACAAACATACTTTCTGGTCATTGTCTTCCTGAGTAATAGCAAATATACAACTGAAATAATTTCTTAATGGAAAGTTCTTCCAGGTTCTCCACTCTCTATTTGACCTTTGATTCTTCACAACTAAATGTTCAATTCAGGGGACTCACCACTGTTGCTGATCTAACCTAAAGAGTACCCTGCCAGTGTGGCTATCCCAAGTGGCAGGCTACTGCTCTGTTCTAAGTCCTAGGTAGCTAAGACAAACAAATTTAATCTATTTTTTCGATGAGTTGGTAGTCACGGACACTTGAGATACTGTTGCAAAGAGGATTCTAGGGCCACTTCTGGTCTCTGAGGAAAAGGGTAGCAGAGTCCAGCAACATTCTATTGCCTCTCAGAGCACAGGACAGAGGCCTTAGCACAGGAGTGCGGCACATCTATGCTCCACTCACATACTGTCTAGAACACTCAGAGAATCACCCTGAAGAATCTCGTCCTTTTTGAATAACACAAAGCCAGTGGACCATGTTCCATGGATCAAAATTCAAAATGATTCATACCCAGGCACTACAAAGAGGAATTTCTTACATTTTTAGCATGATAGGTCTGCAAAGGACAGAGAGGCTTGAGTCTTTCACTTCCTTCACATGGGTAAACATGTGATGTTTAGTCCTCTATCCCCCCATCCCCCCACTAGCTCTGACTGAGCACCTACTAAACCCTAGAACAAATCTTCTACCTATGGAGGTCACAGAAAAAGCCAAACTGACTCCAAAATATCATTCTTCTGTGTTCTTAAAATTTAAACAGGGCTACATTGGCCTCCTCTACTGCATCATGAGCTCAGTAAGGATGGGATTAAAGTGGGTACAATGATACTCCTTAAATGAATATAAATTTTGCTCGGAGAAAAAGCAGAAGATTTCGTGTCACTCTGTACTAATGTTATTCAATCTACAACTGAGAAAGTAGATCCACCAACAATAAAAAAGGGAAATTATAAAACTTGTGGCACATGTATAATTATATTGCATATTTCAGGAGTATTTATCTAAAATCTACATCTAAATATGTAGTAGTGAATCATTTGATCTGCAGTATGATTGGATTTTCCCCACTTACAGTTAAAAAAACTGAGCTCAGAAAATTTAAACAGCTTGGCACTGCTTTCTCAGCAAATGGCAGGGCCAGTTTGAATTGTTAAACTGAGAGTCAACAAACTTTTTCTGGAAAGTTCCAGACAATAAACAGTTCGGGCTTGGAACCAGCAAGCTTTAGCACATGTACTCAACTCTACTATTATATGATTAAAACAGCTCTCAATTAGATATAAACAAATAGATGTGGCTGCATTCTGATAAATTTTTAATTATGAAAACAGATGGCTTTGGTTTGCTGACTCTCTATTAAGCTCCTTCCATTATGGTTCAGTTATGTTCCAGCCACTCCAGTCAAAAACAGTTTTTATTCCTCTGTCTCTCCCCCATCCCCCCACTAGCAATGATTGAGCACCTACTAAACTCTAGGCACTGGCCTGGGATTTGAGGCTCCAAAGCTATAAAAGCATCCCAACCTTTACCCTCTAGGAACTGGAGCACTGATTGTGGATACAAATGGAGATGGTGCTTTGACCCACTTGTGTCTTGAAGTTCCAATTTACCTTTATTCAACTCCATGAATTAGTTACTACTACCTCCCAGCTCCACAGAACCAACTGCACGTAGTGCCTCCAAATTCAGTTCAATAACATTTCCTTATAGCCCTAAATTGATCATCATGAAAATATTTACACCACAGAAATCATAAAACATTGTAAATAAAAGCATTTTTGCCCAAAGATATGCTTAAACTGTTGTTAGCAGAACATCACTGCTTTGAAATCTAACAGTTATACAGTTGAACCTCCATGTAACAGAGATTTCAAGCAAGTTATTTAACTTCTCAGAGCCTTATTTTCTTCAAGCTGTAACAGGGATAATTGCACCCTAATTGGCTGTTGTAAAGACTACATGATGCACTGATTGTATGATTAAAAAAAATCTATGGCACTTAGCAACCATCAACATGTGATAGTTATTGATTAGTTTTATTATTTGTATGATATTAGCCAAAGATAGAGAGTGGAGATCATGCTCAGCAAGGTGGGTTCTACCCTTCCAGAAACTGTTCTAGTTATAACCCAATTCAAAAAAAAAAAAAAAAAAAAGCCATAACTCAAGTGCTTCCTGCTCTCTTCTCTGGTAACGCATTCTCCTTTGGATCTATTTCTCACATTACAAGCCCCTGCCCACACCACTCAGTCAGGGTCAGGGCGAACTTTACCCAATCAGCAGTGATATAATCAAAACAAATACTGTTTCAGTTTCCCTCCTGACACAATTAGTCCCCACAGGCATTCAAGGTTGAGATGCTCTTGGTGAACAGACAGGGCAAATCACAGTATCTCCAATCACTGAGCTATAAAATCTGTTGGGGCTCCTCTTGTCTATTTGGCAGATGGAAAGACCAAGTAGTTAAGTGACTTGCTCTCTAAGTGTAGATGGGTCTGCATTATTAATTGTTTGCAACTGTTAAAAAGTTAGTACAAAGAAGGGAGTAAAGACTTAGTGGCACCCCACTGCTCTGTCACCAAGTCCTGTGACACTTTCCCTCTCATTCCTATCACTGTTTTTCCGTGTGCCAAATAACATACTAAAGTGATATAATGCTTTAGTGATATCACATATTCTCTATACTGCATTTTATTATGTTCAACCATTTCATATGTGGAAGGACCAAATCTGTTGCCCAGCTGGCCTCTTGAAAAGTTTGAGGACTATACGAATAGAAGGGCCCTCAATGCCCTGAACGCTCATGCATTTGATGCGTTTTCAAGATGTTAAAGCTGGGTTTCATCTTCCTCTTAGAGAAACATAATACAAATTGCCATACTAGAATCTCTGAGAAGTACACATATCTTTTTGAAATCTTTTATAAGTCAAGGGTTTATTTTTAATCAACTCAATGTTTCCCAATTTTTTTCCTAACAAAGTGTTTTTGTGCAGCATACCTGTAGTCTCAGAGAGTATTCAGTGCAAAGCTAAGTTGGTACAAACTGCCCTAATCCATACTTTCAAGTTGAGAGAAAAAAGATAGCTTCTGGATAAAAGCTGGTGAATTTCACACTCCTGGGCCACAGAACCAGTTCCTTTGTCTCTCACTTCTTGCCACTGTTGCTTCTCACTAAGGAGAGATATGGTCTGGGTGATTTCACTGGGGACCAGTTCCAGTCCCAAACTCCAAACTGCTATGCAATGAGCCACTTAAGAGAAAATATAAGGAAGTAATTAGAGTAAAGAGACAAACCAGGGAGGATTTAAATGAAGAGAGGGGAAGAAAATAATTAACAAATACTACATGAGTGAGAAAATTAGTGAATCTACGGCCGGGGAGATGGCTCAGTAGGATAAGCGCTTGACTGGCAAACACAAGGATCTGAGTTCAATCCCTGGTTCCAAAAAAAAAAAAAAAAAAAAAAAAAGAAAAGAAAAGAAAAGAAAATTAGTGAATCTACAATGCATGGGTGGATAGATGGATGGGGATGGATGGATGGATGATGCATGGATGATAAATGAAGTAGAAGAAGAAGAAATGACAGTGTGAATGAGTAAATGAATAACAAGGCAAGAAAAATGTGTGTGTAAGTGACTAAGGTAGTGCTGACCCTCAATCATGTCCTGATCCAAGTAGCAATGGCTCTCTCCCAGGAACTGACAGCAACTTTCCCTATTTTCTCTAACATGCAGTGTGTAAGAGCACTTCCTTTCCTCTTTATTTTTTACAAATAACTTACAAAGGAGTTTGGATTTTATCCTCAGGACAATGGAGAGACAACGAAGAATGTAAGCAGGGGGAAATGTGGTTATATTTATGTTTTAGAAATATCATTTGGGTGAGAAGAGCTTAGCAGTTACCTCCTTCATGACCCTTCCTGGTGGGGTCATGAGTAAAATCTTTTTAGTCCTTTTTCCACTTTCCCAAAAATACTATCAGAAGACTGAAGAGCAGTAATGATATGAGAATTTTCTTAGCAGCATAGTTTTTTCTTACCCTTTTGATCAATCTTCACTTCTTCCTGGCTTTGAACCCTGGAAGAAATGATAGATAACATCAGAGACATCCACTTCTTGGGCTGCCTTTATAGTGTGCATTTCCAAATGGAGATTAGGACAGTATATGCTTCCAAGTGGAAGTGGGACAATTGATTAAGAGCACTAACCATCCTCAAGGGGTGTTCATGAAACACTGAGTTTGCATGATGACCATTTTTAAAAGGAAAGTCATGTTTGACCATGAATACAAAAATGGTATTGTCATGAATATGTAACATGGGCCATGTTAACAAAGCCTCAAACATGCTTGTGGCCTTGTAGAGTAACTGGCATCACCTAATAGATGAGCCAAGACAGTAGTTGCCTAATCTCTACAAGGTTCATAAGGAAAGCAGATTCATTCATGTACCGAATGAATATACACTAAATTCCCATGCTTGGGATGCCGGGGACACAATAATGAATAAGCAAATGCTCTGCTTCCTGAAGTTTAACTTAAATTTGGTATGATGCTCAGTGGTGTCCCAAATTTTCTGGTTAAGGAGATTATGGGGCCACAGAGGAAAGCGATCAATGATGTAGACTGTGCCTAAGGAGAGTCATCTGGAGAGAAAACTTTCTCTCAGGCTTTCACAGAGAGCAAATTGGTCAAGCAATGGCCATGACTCATCCACATGGCTGACACTGACAAAGGATCTACAAACTGCTGTACAAGGTTTCAGGATAAACCCTGAGGGGATTTGACTGACTTTATCAGATACAAAAGTTACATTTCTTGCTATATAGGTCTTACTTTATCTTGGTCTTAACTATCCAGCAGAAAAGTATAAAAACAAGGTATAAAAAGTAAAGCCATATTAATAAGCTGAGCTGTAGAAGACTCAAGTCAACAACTTCTGACATTGACAGCTATGCAGATAACCCACTACTATTATAGACTACTGGGCTCTATTGGATTACTTTGCTGAATTCATGCACCTACAATATATGAATGGCAATGAAACACCCATCCCTGACAAAAGTAAACAAAAAAGGGAGATATAGATGAAGGTCCATTTTGTAATGAAAAATATATATGCACATATCTGTATATATAAAATAGCATAGATATACAGCTACTTTCTCTTAGCTCAATGAGAAGAAAGTTTTGAATTAATACTGTTTAGACAGGATATCATGTCTGAATCTTGTACTATGAATAACTACTACAAAGACAACAATATGCAATGTATTAATTATTGTAACTGTCCTACTAACCTGTTTTGAAACTGTCTCATTGCTACTTCTTTCTCAATAAAATTAATAAAAAATAAATGAATAAATAAATAAATTTGGTATGATGAAATTCAAGAATAATTAAAAATTACCTTATAAATGGTACAACTGAATCCTCTCATCATTCAGATGGAGAAATTCAGACCAAAACAAAGGAGCAAGTAAGGTTCCCGAGGTAACCCAACAATTTAGTAGCAAAGATCAGGTATAAATTCTGGTTTCCTGACCATAAATCCAGTGCAAAATTGACCCCCACCAACCTGCCTGGGTTATAGTGGTTCCAGAATGTTTGCTATCATGACCTTAAAGGACAACCATGGTACCACAATTCATCATTTAATCATGGAAACATAAATATCATGGTCTTTTTAAAATAATTTTATTGAGAAACAAATAGCAATGACACAGTTTCAAAACCAATTAGTAGGACAGTTTCAATAATTAATACATTGCACATTGTTGTCTTCTTCATGGTTATTCATAGTACAAGATGCAGACATGATATCCTGTCCACAAACACTATTAGAACAGATCTTTCTATTCATTGAATTAAGATAAAGTAGCTGTACATCGATCCTAACTATTTTGAATATACAGACACAACATGGTCCTTCATTTGTGTCCCCTTTTTTTAGTTAGTTTTGTCAGAGAAGGGTATTCCATTGTCACTTAAATATTGTAGGTCTGTATTCAGCAAAATAGTCCAATATAGCCTGGTAGTACACAATAGCAGTGGGTTATCTGTAGGACTGGCAATGTCAGAAGTTGTTGACTTTGAGCCTTTTACAGCTCAGCATATTAATATGGCTTTACTTTTTATACTTCATTTTTATACTTTTCTGAATACCATAGTCTTGATTTCTGTTTGACATCTAAGTATTCTTAAGGATCCTCAGGTCTTAACCAGTGTTTTCAGATTTATGAATCAACTATTGTAACTTTAGGTAAACTAAGTTAACCAGAGCTCAGAATTATCAAGAATAGCAAAGAAAGGAAGGGGACTGACATCTTACATTTTTTCCTAACAGATGAGCAGAAGACAGGAATTAGAAAGGGAATGAGCTGTGGAGTCAGATTTAGTTTTGAAACCCAGTTCTGCCTCCACAAGAAACTCACACTCAATGACCCTCCATTTCCCCACTTGGAAAATGAATCCTCATAAATTTTTTATGAGAATTTCTGAAATCAAATACATAGACTATAATAAAGGCTTTTTAAAGCACCATTCCTTATGCATCCCCACACCTCCTTCACCGTTTGATGACCAGTTTCCCTATTTTAAGACCTGCCAATTAACCAGGAAATGTCCTAACACTTAGTTGGAGAAAGCATGAAAATGTACTAACCTTAAAAATTCTGAAGCCAATCACCCTAAGCTCACGGTGCACCCACATGCCTGGAGCCTGTGTTCCTCCACTTGTGGAGCTTCCATATTTCCAACCTTAGGTCAGCCTTGAATTCCAGGGGGACTACCTCGGCTGATGTTTGGCACTTTCCCTAGTCATACTTGGAAGCTGCAAGTATAGAAATGAGCACAATGGAAAAACAATGAAAAACAAAAATCAATCCCATCTTTTCTTTTCACGTTTTCCTCCTTTAGTAGAATTTTTAGAACAAAAGCATAGATCTGTTAAACTGTAAGTTAGAGTTTGAGACCAAGTTTTCATTCTGCAACCCTATTTCCCATGTCTAGTGGACCAGGGCTCCTCCCACCCCATACTGGCCACATTTTTTGAAGCCCAAGAGCCCTTTTTCCAGACAATGTATTATCAAGATGGAACACTATTGTGACTAATTCTCAGGTCATGATCTTTGGAAAGGTGTATTAATGCAGCATCTCGCTGGAGACCAGAGCAAACAAAGCTTTCCCGTTTACTTATCGATGTCTTGTATTTGATACTGACACCAACACAATGGTGTAGGAGAAGCAGCCATCCAAATCCAGATGGCAATCACATCAGAGTTCTGGAACATCACTCAGCCAAACTAGTGTCTCAAGATTAGGCCTCTTCCAGTTCCAAAGAGGAGACCAACCTTCCCTGCCACACTCCCTTCCCCTTACCTCCGCACCTAAATGAGGCCACATTTGCTTTATAGCAGATTCAAAGAACATTGCAGGGAAACTAACAAGAGAGCTTCCACATGTCCAAGAATTCCATTATGTGTGCATTCCAAAAGATGAACTGATAAAGCCCTCTACAGGGAGCCGTGTGGGCTCTGGAACTCATCAGCGATAGACATTAACAAGAAAATATAAATAAATCTAAATACGGGAAAAGCAGAATAAATACTGAGTATCAGGTAGAGGACTGGGGAGGAAATGGAAACACCTACCGATGGCTCTGCTTCTAACTCCTGTTGCATCTCACCAGCATTTAGTCCCTACCTGGCCTTCCCAAAGCTATCGCTGGACCTGAAGAAGCACTGGACCACATAGTCTCTGGGGACCTCCCAAGTCTAACGCCCTAAATGGACAAAACAAGAAGTCCACAACAAGAATCTTGGATCTGGGCCACACTGTCCAGTCTGATAATGCCAAAAGACCACCCATGTTGAAGATCCTTCTCAAGGGGGGAGAGGATCAAGAGATGGAGGCGGGGAAGAAGGGATGGAAAGAAAGGAACTGGCCTATGTTATGTATGTGTACTAACTCCGCACGAGGAATCTAAACATTATATACTGCAAATGTACCGAAAGAAAGGAAAAAGAAAGGGGGAGGGGAAGAGGAGACAAAAGAAATGAAGATGTGCTATACACACACACTAACTCCCCACGGGGAATGTAAGCACCATGCACTACACACGTGGCAATAAATGAAAAAAAATAAGGTCACCGGTGACAGCGGACTATCCAAGAAATAACAATGTACCTGCCCAATGTGTATAATAACCAGAAATGAGAAGATCTGGTGGACACTGAGGAATGACTCATAGAATCACCACTTCAGAATGTTTCATTTGTTATGGAAGGGGCTTTCCTCTTCTGGTTAGAGGTAGTATTCAGAGTTGCTGAATTAAAAGTTTTTTCTGACTCATGATCAGACTTAAAAATCTTAGATTTTTTAAAAGACTTATGAAAAACTAACTTTTGGAAAAAACTTTTAAGTTAGGAACCCAACAGAGTAGGAGAATTACACTAAGCTTAGAACATTAAACATTTAGCATCAAGCTAAATACTATGACCAATAAATGGAAACCAGAGAAATGAACATGGCCCCAATGCCCCAGCTCGTGTCTGTGAAAGAGACAGGTGCACACACTCTAAGAATCAGACAACAGTAAAAAACAAAAACAAAAAAAAAAGAAGAAGAAGAAGAAGTTATCAGGCTGGTGAGATAGCTCAGCAGACTAAGCTCCTGCTTAGGCAAGTGCAGGGACCAGGGTTTGATCCGTGGCACCACATGTGCACCGGCCCCATTCCCAGGTGCGCTGAGCTGGCCACCAAGACCAGGCGTGGTGGTATACGCCTGTAAGCCCAATGCTAGGACGGCTGAAAACAGGAGGATTGCTACGAGTCCAAGCTATGTTTTTAAAGTCCAAACACATTTTTTAAAAAATCAAAAAAAGAAAGAAGGTATCATTCCTTCCTGGAAGTGGGAGATATCCACTAGGACTTGAAACAGCTGCTTTAGGGCCTTCTGGCTACAGTGACTGTTACAAGTACAATAATGCAGGATGATGCCTTATTTATGAAGAATGAAGACTGAAAAATGGAATTAAACCTCAGGTTCCTCATACTGGAAAGAATGATACTCCCTGCTCCACTGAGCTAGAGCTTTCCAATTCCATGCAGATGTAGGACACGTCCGTCCACTTAAGATAGAGGGAGATATGTGGTGTGATATGTGTGCAAAGCCTGTGAGACACAATAAGCAAAAGTGATATTGGAACCCCACCTCCATGAGAACAATGATCAACTCTGAAACTACAGGCTGGGATAAGGTTATAGCATTAAATGCCTACTACCCTTCTTCAGGGATCTATAAAGTGCTCCTTGTGTAAGACTTTCTCACTGTGATTCCCGAGGTAGCTTTGGAGGTGGAAGAGAAACAGGAAAGCCATTGTCGTTCTTCATAATTAGGTTGAGCCTAGTCCAGATTCAAGGTTAAATAGACTCCTCTTTTAAAAATTTTTCTAATTAAAAAAAAATGTAAATAGATTCCTCCCTTCCACCCAGCTGTTTTCAGCTACTCAATATGACTATAATGATGAAACGACAGGCACCTAGTTGAGACCGTCAGCTGCTAAGGTCACCAAATTCCATGGTACCCACAAAAAACACTGAAACTTCATTTTTTTAGTACAAACAGCACTTCAGGCCCAGAGCTGCCCTCAAGTAGAGCATAGTGCTGGGACCTTGGCTCTTTTTTTTTTTTAGCAACTTTGGGAAATCAAACAGGTAACCAAGGAAATGTTAATATGGAATATTCTAGAAACAGTTCCTTCTGGGGTAGTTGGATATAGCATTACAGTGCAGCTACCTTTTTAGGTGTGCCAAGGAAAAAAGAGGGTAGAGACAGACTTGGCAATAGGAAAATCTTCAGCAAAGGCTCAAAAGGGTCAAAGAATCAGAGGACAGCAAAAAACAAAAAAGAACCCTGGGAACATGTTCCTTTTCCTGCTTGAAAAAACCAGCGAGTTGTCTGGAGGCAAGGATTGTGAAGAACAAGCTAGGGATATGGGCAAGAGCCAAGTCATAAAGGGCCACCCTATGTACCAAACTAAAAAAATTGGCCTTTGTCCAATGGCCATGAGAGTCACTGAGAGCCCTCAGACACAGGAGTGATGTGGTTAGATTCATCCATAAAGCCACTCCCTCTGGGTTCTAAGAAGACAGGTAGATAGGGAAGAGAATGAGGGCTGCGAGGCAAGTTAGGAGGAGTTTCACTGCTCCTTTTGTGTAAAGCATCTCTTCTAAAAGGAACAATAGAGCAGTAAGTCACGTGGCCTCACTATCTTCCATGTGGGCTGGTGTGGAGGTTGTTTAGTACCAGGTAATCTTACCAATTCTGAAGAATCAGATACAGTGCCAGGTGAGAGGCAGCAGCATGAAGCACTGGCCCAAGAGAAAGAAAATAACCAACAGAAACCCAGGATTTCAGCTCAGCAGTTGCGTGACAGTGAGCAACTCAATCAACCTCAAAGAGCCTCAGTGTCCTGGCAGTATGACAGCAGTAACGGTGCCACTGAGGCCAGGGTGCTGTGAGTCAGAGACAGACCCAAGTTCCCCAGCAGAACAGCAGGCCCAGAGCAAGTTGTCATAAGGGCAAAACCAGTGTTCCTGTGGAAAAGCCTTCTTTTGCCAAGAATGTGCTCAGAAAGGTTCCATTCACCAAGACAGAGGCTACCTCCACTGTGCACGGTAACCAAAGCAAACAAGAGCAATGAGGACAAAACACAGTGATTACCTACAAAGGAGGCTCAGGTGTCCCTTTGATGGAAAGTAAAACTCATCTCAAGTCAAACAAGCCCATACACACCGATCAGCAGCCCTGGGCACATTCCCACATAGCCTGGTTTGACAAGCTCTGCTGGTCCAGTGCCCAGCTTCCAATCAGAATCTACAAGGCCCGGAGATCCTCTGACAATCTCTCTCTCTCTCTCTCTCTCTCTCTCTCTCTCTCTCTCTCTCTCTCTCCTCCCCTCCCTCCCTCTCT
>NW_004524670.1:8480104-8485526 GCF_000260255.1 Octodon degus
TCTCTCTCTCTCTCTCTCTCTCTCTCTCTCACTCTCTCTGCCTGTCACTCTCTGTGCCTCTGTCTGTCTGTCTGTCAGTCTCTCTCTCTCTCTCTCTCTCTCTCTCTCTCTCTCTCTCTCTCTCTCTGTCATGGTGCTGAATGGTGGCAACAATATATTTTCAGCACATAGACAATGATCTTTTCAATACTGGTGTGAGACAGCAAATCACTTCTAGAAAGCAACAGTGCCACCATAGCCCACAGCTCTACACATAGCTCCGAAAAGCAACATGGCTTATACCTCATCCAGTAGCAGCTCTCATTCTAGAAGTGCAACTTTTTGGTGATAGATATGCTGATATTCCCAGTGCAGATGAGGATTAAGATTCCTGCCACACACCATTTGCTTGGAAAATGAGGGCCCTCCTGAATGAAAACAATGCTCAGTTCTGCCTACCCACTGTCCTTTTCCTATCTTCTGACTCTTCCTTTGAAAACATTCTAAGAATTCTCTCATCCCTATTCAGATGTCATCACCATCATTTCCTTTCAACCACTTGTTTCTTCGCTCAGTTCCCTACCTGCACTGTGGCTTCTCACCTGGAAGTAACTTTTGAGCCTCTAAAAAGACCACCGTACCTTGCCCCCAACACTGAGTTGTTCCTTGCATGTCACTAGAGAGCAGGCCTTACTCCAGGCCTCACCTGATTGGCCCACTTGAGCATTTTTCACCTTGACTATCTTCAGGCTCTGGAAGGCTGCTTCTCTCTGGGGTCTCTGACAGTCTTCCTTTCTCCTGGCTCCCCTATCTCAGGGATACCAGTTGACCCCTTTTCTTTCCCTGCCTCTGCACGTGTGCTTTCTGCAACTTGCTTCCCAGGACCAATTCTCTTTCCATAATCCTCTTCCTGAAGAAAAAAAAAAAAAAAGCCCTAGTTTCTGGACACCCCCAATTCACAGGAATCCAGTGTCATCACTCTAGCCTCTCTCTCTCTCTCTCTCTCTCTCTCTCTCTCTCTCTCTCTCTCTCCCTGTCTCCCCCAGCCTCCTTTTCTCTTCCCATCTTTCCTTTTGTCCCTTTCCCCTTCCCCATCATGCTTCTTCTGTTCCATTTTCCTCCTTCATCAATAACAGTAGAGCCAGTTCCCTGCTAGAACCCGTACCTACCCATGCTATCCTTGCCTCAAACTTGGCTATCCCAGTCCAGATCCATGAAAACCTCATCAGCCCATGTGTACTATTCCACTGCTGCTCTGTCATCTCATCAGGAAGTGCCTTGGGAGGCCTGTCTCTCCCATCGAACTGTGAAGTCTTCAGTAGTGATGACTGCTCCTAAGTGGCCACGTGTCAGCCCATGTCACCCATAGCGGGTGCTCAACACACACTTAAAGAAATGAGTGACTTTACAGTCTGTCCACACCCCTCAGATTTTTCAGCCTTCCTCTCTGAAATCAAAATACTCTTCTCTGATTATTTTAAGATGAAGAACTTTTTTGGAGCAATTATGGAAAATATACCAACTATGCCAAAATTTTGGGGCATGATGCATGCCCAATTTCAACTTTCCACACAACTGGCCTGTTCCTGTGTTTATCCACAACAACAAAGTCTGCTTGCTACAGGTGATGGGTAACAAAAATGCTTTCACAATTTTTTATTTCAATTCAATTTGTTATTGTCTAGGATCCAACTGGGAGAAAACAAAAACATTCTATTTAATACAGAGGAGATTCCATTACACAGGTAATAGAGAAGCCGAGATGTTGCAGTAGGTAATGCTCAGGCAGGCAGCAATCTGTGACCAGGCTGGACCACCGTGGAAACACTGGATCAGTCCCTCAGTGGACACTGGAGGCCTGACGCTGCATATGCACCATGTTGCCAACAAAGTTTAAGCTTCAGGGCTCTGTGCCTTCAGGGTTTCCTTCTCAGATCCTGATCTAATCTTTCCTATAATCATAATTTTATGGATTTTTTTCATTTAAATGATTATTTTAAATGGCATAGGCTTTAGGCCTCACAGCCTGGACTGACCATGAACCATAGAGGAAATCTTACCACTGCTAGAGATATTGTCTAAGGCTGAGAGGTGAAGAGAGATGCCTGGCTTCCCCTTCTGGTTCATCCCCTAAATTCCTGCCAATATTTCTCATTGTCCAAAGACAGAGAGAACCCAATTGGTGTGGACCCCAAGAAGCATGGAGAACATTGCAAGATCAACCTCCTTGTGAGACAGAGCAGAGCAGGAAAGAGGAAAGAACAGATTCAAAGTAAGGAAGCGAGGCTGTGGAGATAGCTTAGTAGAATAAGCACTTGCCTGACAAGCACAGGGTTCTGAGTTCAATCCCCAGTACCAAAAAAAAAAAAAAGTAAAAAAGCCAGAGCCTAGCCAGCACACCAGCCTCACCCAGGCTTCCTCTGATCCCAGTGGTAGGGCTGAATGAAGGCGTACAGAGTCATAAGGATGTTACCAGCAAAAGGCTCTCTTTCTGCCTCCTGAGATGTCCCACACAGCAGCATTGTCCCAATGTATATACAATATGTTTGTATCTGCCTCCCAGTCTCAAGGCAGTAAGCCCTAGGGATGCTGGCTCACACTAATCAAGCTTAGAGAAGCTCGATGCATAAACCTGAATCCCTACATACTAATTTGCTAGAAGGAATACTCTTGCAGCATGGGGTGACATGCCTATGTTAGTAACAAAGAACTCAACTCTCTTGCTCACTGTAGCACACAAATTGTTAAGAATTTATGAAAATTTTATTTTCTATCTACTGTTCTAAAGAATTTGATGACCATCACAGTGGTCTTCTTTTGCAACTGCATTTGATCATTGAATGTTAACTCCCCAGCAGCTATTCCTAAGCAATTTGGATACACATAAATACTACTCAGCCCTTGCCCTCTAGGGAACACTAACTTAACTTATAGTAAAACTTCAGACAGTTCTAAAATGAAAAAAAAATACTATGGATTATTCTAGAGTAAAATCAAAAGTATAATCTTTATTAAAGACAGAGACCTAGCCAGGCACATCTACAAAGATTTGAACACTTGACAGCATTGAGCACTGTCTGGTTGAGTACAGGTCCCTCTCATAGATCCAGATGTAGCAGGAAGGTTCTAAGTGACTGTTGTCTTGCTAGGACACAGCCTCCTAGGGAAGGATCTAATGTGCCTCCTTGATTTGGTGTCTCCTACACTGACCATCCTTTCCAAAGACCACATGCGTATAATCTTTGATTAGAGCCAAGCCCAACAGGCCTAGAGTCACTTGCTCACATTGAGGCCAAGCTTCTGAAATCACTCTTGCCCCTTGTGAATCTCACAAAAGCTTCAGATTCTCACCAAAATCTACCTCTGCACAAAAGTTATCATTCACTTTCAGGTATTCTTTGATCTTGTTGCCTCTACCTCTTACTCTGAAGCTTTATTTTGCAACCTCAACACTACAGGCAGTGGGGGTAAGTTTGGGCTGTGGGATATGTTCTTCACAATGTAGAATTTTTGCAGCCTCCCTGGTCTCTGCACACTAGATAACATCAGCCTGTTCCTTATCAGATGTGACAATGAAAATGTCTCTAGAAATTGCCAAATGTCCCCTAGACGGGCATAATTACTCTAGCTAAGAACCATAGCTCTACACAGACATTGGTCCTTTCTGCTTTTATTCAAGAAGTATTGCATCTTAGAGGGTCCAGCCCTAAGACTAACCAGATGGCCTACCCCTGCCACTCCCCTGCCTAGGCTATAGGACAACAATCAGCTCAAAAGGTAACCTCACTTCACAAAGAAGAACATATAAACATTTCTGTGTTCTGGTTTTACCAAGGTATAAAACAAATGTCCACATATGGATCAGGATTAGGAGGGAATTTAAAAACATGTGCTCATGTGACCAGATGGAAGAATTTTAAGTTTACATTTTTCTGTTTATTTTTTTCCATCATTAGAGAGAAAAATATCATGTGTACACAGAGCATTATGTCACTGTACCCTGGACCAACCTGAAGCTGCATGTGATCATTAGCCACTGGACGAGTCCCACATGTTTCTCGTACAGTTAGAATTATTGTCAGTTTCTTAGATGGGTGAGAGATCTATAGCCTGTGTCCATTGTCAAAGTACCTGTGACCCATGAAAGATAGTGAAAGGTTATTACCTCCACATCTTCCCCCATACACACTGAGGATTTGTCATGGACAGGGTACTGTGCTTAATGTACACAAAATCACTTAAACTAAACAACAAACTAAGAAAAGAAATAGCATTGCCTCCAAAGAGAAAAAAAATATGAGCATCAGAAAGGTCTGTAAATTGCTAAGAGTCCTACAGCCAGTAAATGACAAAGCTGAGATTAAAACTCGGCTCCTCTGACTTTAAGCCCGGTGTTCTTTTTCTCTGCCTCTCCAGTAGCAAAGCACTAGAATTATTCCAGACAGTAAGGAATGGCCTCTGTGGCATGAAGAAAAATATCAAGATAAATAGCTCTGCTCTTTGATTTTTTGATGAAGAAATACCCAGAAACATTTTGACATCAGACCAACATAACTCTGGATTGGCAGATTTTTAAAATACATGAACCTACTTAGAGCATTGTTAGGCTGTCATCTTCAAACTTCCAGCCTTCCCATAATGCAGGCAGCTGCATGCAGGGCTGAGGGTAAGGCAGAAGCCCAAGAATTCTCCTTGGAGGGCTTTACTCTCCACCTCTTCATCGATAACTATGGAACACTGGCTCTGAGCAGGAAAACATCATTAGGCTTTAGATACCAAATTAAATTAGAGATCTCTTTGGTCTTTCCACACAACTCCAGGGGAAGTCTGCACAGGACCAGAGAGACAAGAGTTATGGGGCTAGTTCAAAACATAAAGAATCTATTTCTTCCCCAAATACAAAAATGGCACCTGAAGCAGGGTGTAATACAGGTTTTCCCAACATGGTTGCTTTCATGGAGCTTTAAGAATGTCCCTTCATTATCCTTCTAAGAATATGAAGTCTGAATTTCTTCCCTTTTTCTCTCGCTAGGACTTTTCCTCCTTACTCCTTTCCTCTCCCAGCAATCACATACTGACCTCTTCCTCTGCACCAGCACTTATGCTGGAACTGTTTGGGCTGGCAGAGCATGGTTACTGAGATCGCTGAGACCCATACCTGGTCTCTTCTCCAGCAAATAAACAATGCCAAGGGAGAACGACCAGCACCAAAATACAGTTGTGCTATTTCCCCATTTTCAAATGTGGGAACATTAAATGTTATGCTGGGCTACCATTCATTTGCTTGAAATAGTGGTAGCTGGGGGTTGGGGATCAATCCCCAGTACCACAAAAAAAAAGAAAGAAAAAGAAAGAAAGAAAGAAAGAAAGAAAGAAAGAAAGAAAGAAAGAAAGAAAGAAGAAGAAGAAGAAGAAGAAGAAGAAGAAGAAGAAGAAGAAGAAG
>NW_004524670.1:8485626-8493804 GCF_000260255.1 Octodon degus
AAGAAGAAGAAGAAGAAGAAGAAGAAGAAGAAGAAGAAGAAGAAGAAGAAGAAGAAGAAGAAAAGAAAAAAAAGAAAGAATGGCAGCTAATGTCAAGGGAGACAGCTTAGAAGTCTTGACATTTTTATGTAGCACTGCAAATCTAGATCTTAAGACTTGTGAGGAAAACTTGCCTTTGACAGGACTCTTGAATCCTAATAGAATGAAATCCTAAGAAAGAGAAATGAAAACAAAGCTATTTCCCTTAGAGAGAAGGATAGGGGAGAGATAAGAAGCACGGTTAATAAATGCTGCTTTTCTCTTCCTCATTCAGTGGAATGAAATTTTCATTACATTTTACTTTTCCAGTTGCTTTTGTGTGCATCACCTAATTTCTGCTTTCCAACAACCTATGAGATAGCTAATATCTCCATGGTACTGCTGAGAAAGTGGAGCTCAGAGAGGGAAGCAGTTCTCTGAGGGGTTCAAAGAAGGGAGAGAAATGAGTTTCTCCAGCACCTCTGTCTGTCTGCAGACGAGGATGTCTCTGTGCATGTCATGGGTCCTGGAAACAGTAATGCTATTCATCTGCTCTCTCCCAGACTACACACGTGGAGGGAAGGTATGTTCAGGAGGCTCTGGGTTGCTGGGAAGAAAGGAAAGTAGGTTTTAATGGAAAAGATTGTTCTACTTATAGCAGCTCCAAAAAAAAAAAAAAAAAAGTGATTCACTCTTCAGGCCTGACATGTTTTAAGAGACAGACATGCCTGTAAATTTGGCCAGACTCATGGGTGCCAGATTATAATTGACAAAGACCCTAGGGCTTGGTGATCAAGCCAGGACTTCCTCATGTTCCTTGCTGGACTCTCCAGGGGCCAAGCCTGGTGCATAATTAAGTCCAATGGCTGTAGAAGGAAAGAAATGGGTCGTTTTCCCTACAGAGAGGTTTTCTTCTTGGCAAGATGCAGAAAGACACACTACAGGCAGCAGGAAGATCATTTCCATAAAAGTCGGTGCAAAGGGAGGGAAATTGTGAAGTTACTGAAAGACAAACAAAGCCCAAATACCATAAACAGCATGTGGAGTTCCCAACCAGAGGCACAATTATCTCTTACCTCAAACTTGGAAAAGACTCAAGTGAGCATTATAAGAGATTTTCTCATGCGCATGAGTAATTGCCCCACTCATTAAAACGTTAAAGATGAGCCTCAGTTGGAAAGCAGAAAAGTGTGAATTTCAATGCAAGACCCTGAGGTGGCTTAAAGGGGCTCCAAGAAGTCCCCACAGAGAATTCTGAGACAGCACAGCATCTAGGAAGTAAATAATGTCCAAGGCAAAAAGACAGACAAGAAGAAAGAAGGGTATCACCCAATATGAACACCAATATCATACATCTGTAAACACGGATAAATGTATTTGTGTCTAGAACAATGAGGGGGAGATAGTTTTTCAATACCACTTATATTTCAACCACCCAGATTCCTCCTTCTTGAGTCCAAGTCAGTACCTCTTTAAAAAAAAAAAGTGCCTCTGAGATTTACAGTAGCATAACTTAAGGTAGGTGTGGTTCATGTAGGATTTAATAGAATGACAGAGAATCATACTGGTACCCTCAGCTCGCAAGCTTTGGGACACCTTCTGCCCATCATAGACACTTCCTGGACATTTCAAAGCTACTGAGCCAGCTGAAAAAGGCACCGGCATGAGATTTAGGTCTTAGAAGTTGTAGCATAGTCCCTCAGCTGATCATGAGTGAGCCAACCCTAGAATTTGAAATAATCAAATTTGCATTTTGGACTCTGCTCACCAAGCTAAGTAATTCAGGAGAAAGAGTTACAGGATAAAAGGAAACATAAAATGAATTTTATATACAGCATTCTGAAATTGAGGCACATAGAGCATACTTCCAAGAGAGATAATCTACAGGCAATTGATTACCAACATTTCAAAGAGCAGGGCAAATATTAAAGATATTTGCTTTTTTTTTTTTTTTTTTTTTTTTTTTTTTTTTTTTTTTAAAAAATTTTTTTTTTTTTTTTTTTTTTTTTTTTTTTTTGGCTTTTGTGTATAAAAGACGTTACTTGGTTCTTACTTCCTTGTCAACACTGAGGATGCCGTTTGTCATTCAATGTGGCAAGTATATTCCTCTATACCTCAGTAAAAAAAAAGGTTTTTGAGTGGGATAAGTACTCTTTGGAGAAGTTAAGACATGTGCCATATCTTCAAAGGGTTTTACTCCCACCTTACCCTCCAAAGGGCTGAGCAAGACAAATATTATAGGAATGGATTTGATGGCAGAAAAGGCATCCACAGAATCACTTTCCATGAAGGACTAATGATTCTGATCAGTTGCAGTGATCCATCTGCATGCAGACTGAATGTGTCGTGCTGGGCCCTCAAATGGTACAGCACCTTCACATTGGGTCTCCTACCTTGCTTTTTATAAAGATTTTTTCCAGGTATAGGTAATACATAAATATCATATTCCAGTGTGATATGTCTGGAAAACCCAAGAAAAATATTAAGAAAACAAACATGATATTAATTTGTATCAGAGATAAGCACTTGAAGTAATTAGCTGTATTTTACCCCTTTTTATTTCTACCCATAAATAAATGTAGTTTTGGATATTTAATGCCATGCTGTACCTGCCATTTTGTACTTTTTCCCCTAATATTATGTACTGAGCATTGTCCTTATGCTAAATATTTAATAATATGATGACTTTTAATGACTGAATTAGAAAGATCTTTTTCTATAGCTATGTCATAGTTTACCCTATATTCATCAATGGATTTTGAGATTGTTTTCCAATTTCGTTAGTACAAGTAGCACAACAATGACAAGAAAAAATTCACACTTATGTCTGTGCTGGTCAGATCTAGACAGGCTGGCACATCCAAATGGAAATAAACAATGATGAGGAGGCAAATGGTGGATTCAAAATGAGTAAAGAAAGGCCATAAGCACCTGCCTGGGCAGCACCGGGGCCTGAGTTCAATCCCTGGTACAAAAAATAAAAGGGTAAAGAAGCTATCATTAGCACAGCCTGACAGGGGGCTGCTACCCTAAGCCACAAAGGGCTGTTGCAAGAAAGTGGGTCATCTAACAGACGATGAGCCCTTCAGTGAGGACAGTCACTCCCAAACCACAGGGAAGGGGACCAGAGAATATCCCAAACTCTTTTTCCAGTGATCCCCCTTAGCTAAACAGAGTCAGCAAATAGAGACCAAGGGGGTCAGGACAAGGTGCACAGACTTCAGCATCCCCAGGCACAGAGTAGGCTGACAACAGTGTAAGATCTATCTAGAAAGACAAATAGCAAATATCCAGCTCAGCACACTGTCCCCTTCTGAAGCTAGAGACATGAACACTAAAAACTTAGGAAATAGACTGTGTACCCAGTATCTCTGAAGTATTGCCATCTGAGCTCCAGACGAAGCAAAGCAGCTCCACTTGTCTAACTGTGCCAAGTGTAGGACAGCTCCTCACTCTTCCCCAAGCCGTATTCTGCCCAGGCACTGAAGAGCCTTCGACTACTTGGTCTCTGAGCCAGTGCCAACCAGAGCAACCAGTCTATTAGCATACTTAGGAAGTTTTGGAATTAGGCTTGGTGTCAAAGTCAACTATACAGTGCACCTCCAGGGTGATCCCTATCACTATTGTTACACAATGACTAAACCTCCAAGACCAGACTCCATCTCCAGTTTGCCATTTTTGGTCTTTAGTCCCTGAAACAGGACTGAGCACTTCCTTTACTACCAGCTAGTGGTCTTAAGCCTTGACATCCTAACTAATTTTGGCCAGCATCCTCTTCCTGGTTGCTGGCCCCTGATTCCTTCCCCAGTCATTGGTTAGCATCCTGCCTTTAAGTCAACAGACCACCTGTGACTCCAGCTGTACCCATTTCTAAACAGAATCTCTACTTGCTAGAAATAGTTACTGTTGTGTTCTACCACAAGGCCTAGAACTTTGGCTATCAAGTCTAGCTGAGATGCAGCTTCCAAACATTGCATCCTCAGTGCTCTGGATCATTCCAAAAGTCTGGTTATTATTCTAACCAGAGTGCAGCACAGACTGAATGTTCTCCTCGCTGAGGTTCCATTACATCTTGTAGTTGGTTGTGCAATACTTGGCCAAGTCCTAAGCTTTACTAACTGTGAGAAAAAGACAATAAAAATCCAGGTAATTTGGCTACTGCCTTTTGGTAATGACATCACCTTTCTAGAACCTCTGACCCTCAGGTCCAGCCTATGGGTTTGGATAGTGTACTAAGGACTGAGTAGGTAATATAAAAAGTACTCTTCTCTGGTGTAAAGAAATACAGAAATACAGCAATGAAATCTTTTGCTAGGTCCTGGACTGTGAAATATGCCTCCTGTTTTATTGTGGGAAGATGTTCCTTGTTGGGATCTACATCCTGAGTGTCTTTGAAGTCAGCAACATCAGAAGTTAATTCCAGGCAGGTCCTCTAGGTCTTTTCCATGCTTTGGTGCTTTATAAATTGCACTCAAGGTTAATTTAAGCTCTTGCAAACTAATAGACATTGTCCTGTGTGCCTCTATTTCTTTGTCTCTTTATTTCCAACAGCACAAGCTCAAGTCTTCTCTTTGTTTTGTCAGGTGGGTCCCATTAAAATCTTGTATTAAACTTTGCCTCTTTTGAAGTACCAGACCTCATCCATCTGTTTTGTTTTTTTAATGACTTTATTTAGAATTTTTTTCAAAGTTAATGGAAATATTTGAGGGACAGAGAGTCTGGTTAACTGATCTTTCAGTTAACTGAGGGTTATTATCGACCAATATTTTTAGATTTCTGCATTTCATCTCATTTCCAATGTCCTTTCTATTTGTTTCAGCTGTGCATCCCCCATGCTGCAAAATCTGTTTATTAAACCTTATTTTACCCTTTCTCCTCCCACTCTGAGGATTGGATGACCAGAAATTTGCCCCTATGGGTACTGACTGTAGAAGGTAACCTGAACAAGGGATGAAAAATGAAAAAAGCCTGCAGGAAGAGAATATCTTCCCAAGTCCATAAAGCAAATTTGATGATCTTGAACAATATATGAGCATCAAATATAAACATGTAAAACAATCATAATGAAATAATAAGTTTAAAACTAAAGCATGCTGGATCATAGAGAAAATGGGCCTGTAATGAGGAAAGAAGATTCCAGAATATTTCACATTTCTCCTAGCATTGAGGAGTATTTAATCATGCTTATCAAGCTATTTCTCAAACTTTGTGCAAAACACCAAAAATAAAAAGTAAAATGCATACATTTACTGGATTACTCAGAAATATACCTTTTCCCTCACGTTTTAAGCAAGGCCTTCACCATGGAATATTTTTATTCTAAAAAATGTCAATATCATCATTGCTGTTTAAATAGAAAAGTTAAACTAGTCATAAAAGTAGTATCTCTGGTTTTTTTATGCTACATGAAATAACCAGAAAGCAACTTAGAGACTCACTTCTGTGTTTTTTCTGACTTTCATGAATAAGGTCATTATTTGGAGTCTATAAGTCTAACCTATTAAAAGAAATGACAGCTACTAATGAAACAGTTTAACCCTTGACTTCCTCCACATGCCTTAACATCACGTTTCACTGACCAGGATGAAAATGTAGGACAAAAGGTCCCTAAAAAGGTAAAGTAGGACAAGTACAAATAGACTCAGTGGTCCTGCACTTGGCATTTGGGTGGCACGGACCATAGCATCCAATTCAGAAAATAATTTATTGAGCACAGTGACACCTCTGAACCAATGCTAAACATTAACAAAGTTTATCCCACCCAGGTTGAGCATGAGATTAGTTCTAAAATAATAATGTTACAATCATATTGTCTAGGAGAAGCTTAAAATATTATAAGAAGTTGTCAAAGTGTAGCACAAATATGGGACTCTACATTCAGTTCCATATCCAGAGAAAGAACAATTGTCATCTAAAAGAACTTTAAGACCTCTATATGGTCAGAACACAGAAAGGATCCAACCACCAAAGAAAATAGCTGAGAGCAAGAAGGCAAGAGGAAACATCATGAAAACATTTAAGGATAATATTTTATGTACATGACTAAGAACACAACTGGTCCAGGTCAAAATAAGTGCAGTTGATCAATTTGGGACATACACAGGAAGAAGATCTAGATGAAACACAATGCTTTACTGAGCAACTTCAGAGGAGAATAATCAAATAAATGTCAGAAGCACCAGGTTCTCTGAAGTATATTGACTGACTTGTATGTCTGAATTGTCCACATTTCAGAATTAAGGTTAAGTCATTGTAGAAAAATCTTTTAGCTATCTTCACAAAGCACCCTGCTGAATATCATTATATGAAGATCTCTAAACGGAATGCACCTGGATATTATCATCAAGATTCTAGTGCTTAGCTGGGGGAGGTGGTGCATGCCCCTAATCCCGGCACTCAGGAGACAGAGGCAGGAGGGTCACGAGTTGAAAGCTAGCTGGGCTGCATAGCCAGGCTCCATCTTTAAACACAAAAGGAAAAGTTCCAGTATGCTGGTACTTAACAAAGAAACAAACTAGGTAAGGTATAGTAATCATGGAATCTTATCAAACTCTTTAAATGAGTCAGATAGTCTATATCTGGAGGGAAAACTGAATGGGAATAAATGTCCTTCTTTCCAAAACTACGGGCAGTGTGAAGGTCTCTTTCTCTCCCTTGTTCTTTCAAGGGTCCTGGAAAATTCGTCTGTGTGAGCTTGCTCTTGGTGAAGCAACTGTAACTTGTGTGTCTTTTCCACAAACAGAGGCACTAGTGTCATCGTATGTCCATGTTCCCAGTCAATTGCTGAGCTCTCTCTGTGGTGGTTAGTACTGGTCTAATAGTGAGCTCTGCCGAACCCCAACTGCCTGTCCTTTTTTCTCCACATAGAAACCCAAAGAGATTATGTAGTCTTTTCCTCAAGAGTATCAAAAACAAAGAATCAGATTACATTTCCTTTTCCCAGACACTTCTTATGGGCAATATTCCTCCAATAATTCTAACATTAGTCTTGGTAAAGAGACTATTTGCAATGAAACATTACAGGAAAATAAAAAGCAGAAATACAACCTCTTTAAAAATTAAAACTCTATCCACACAGCTCTGATTACATTGCTCAATTTTTTGTTTCAGTGTCTCCCACTGATCCACAGAATAAGGCTCCAGGTCTTCAGTTTGGCCTACGTTCCTTCACAAGCCAGTCACGACCTCAGTGATATGTGCTGGTGCTAGCCCATCAGGAATCAGCAGTTGACTCCTACCGAGTGTCTTGAAGATCTCCAGAGAAAGACAGACTCCTCCATGTCTCTGTGTCTTTCTACTTCAGGCTCCTTTTTAATAAAATGCTCCACCATCACCTTCACCACTACCAATGCCCTCTCTCTGCTTTTCCAGTATATACAATATGTACTCATCCTTCAAGGCTGAGTTAAATTTGTGGGCTGGAGAAATCTTTCCTGGATATTAATGTCATTCAATAGCTACACGATATCCAGTTGTCACACAACTCAGCATCAATTCATGCCATTTATAAGCAGCACAAATTTCTTCATCTTGCATAACTAGGTCATCTGATGCATGTGGTATCTGAAAAACAGAGACATGTTAGTATTTGGGGAAGTGGAATGATTTTGGAAATCATAATATAGGAAAAAGAAAAGATAGGTGGACCTGAAAAGGAAGTAAAGTATCTCTTATAAGGATGGTTAATAATAATCCTAATTTATCTTTCAATAGTAGTATCTTTTAATTTTTTAATCATTTATTATTTATTTATTTATTTATTTATTTATTTATTTAGTACAGGCTCTCACTATGCAGCTCAGACTCATAGTGATCCTCCTGTCTCAGCCTCCCCAACACTGGGATAACAGGCATGTACCACCACACTGAGTTTCAGTAGTATCTTTTAACACGAACAATAAACTCAGCTAGGTTACTACTGGGGAGTCTGGTGTCTGTTATGTGTGGTGCTAGCTTCTTTATAAATATTTTTTTTTCAAGAGAATTAAATCGTTTATTGATTACACATGATAATGGATGATACACAGCTTCAATCCCATCTATCATTGTATCTAGTACCATTATTCAATTTAGATATATAGGATGTGCCAACAATCATTTTTATAACCAAGTAGCTGACTGTTTGCTTGGGTGACCTTTTCAATGGTCAAATTCAGAGGT
>NW_004524670.1:8495159-8498388 GCF_000260255.1 Octodon degus
AATGGCTCCTCAGACTCTCATCAGTTGTTTCAAAGCTCAGCCCTCCGATGAAGAGCTTCCGTAGTTGTTCGGGCTCCTTGGGAGACTCTGACTTAGACATGACGGCAGTCGGAAGAGAGCCTGATGATGCTTCCTCCGCGGTGTCCACCAGCAGAAAGCTATAAATATTATTTGCTAACTTCACATAAGTTCTCTTTGAAACATATTTTCAACATGCTCATCTTCAACTATAAGAGATACAGGAAACTGCTCAAGATCATAAATCTTAACAGGAACAAAGCCAATGTTCAAAGCCTGTCGTTCTACTTCCAGAGTCCAGGCCCTCCGTACTGTGCCATGCTGAGCTACAAAGCAAAGAGCCATGGGATCAGCAGTCTTGTGTGATTTACTTTGCTGTACAACTAACTAACCATGTAGTCTGAGACAAGTCATTGCCATTCTCTATCTGGATCTCTTGACCACTCCTTTCTAAAATCTTCTCTTACTCCATCCCAAATTGTACTTTTTCTGGCCCCCAAACATATCTCAGATCTGTCCACTTTTTATCATGCATGCTCAACCTCCAAAGCCCTATCCCATGGGCCCTTCATTTTATGCCTAAAATTGTGCAGGAAATTTCTGATTTATTGTCTTCACACTCACACTGACTGGTCTCTAGTTTGAGATTTTCTCTACAACCAGACTGAGCCCTAAAACACAAGCCTCCCATGGCTTTTCACTTGTTCTTAGGGTAAAGACCAAATCCTTAACATGGTACACAAGGCTTCTGCCAACTTCAGTTTCACTCCACTTCTCCTCACTGTTCTCTGAGTGCTAGATTTTCAGATTCTCAAACTCCAAAATTCCCTGTCTCCTAGGTGTACTTGTTGTTCTTTGGGCTGAAGGCTTTTCCCCACCTTCACCAGTGCTTTAACTCTTCCATATCCTTTCAGCCATCTCTAAGGTCACTTGCTAAGGGACACCTTCTCTAACTCCCAGCTAAAATAAGCCCTGTTAGGTGTGTTCATTCCCCTTCATTCCTCTTGTGCTTCATAGCAGTTGATGTGCTGATAAATGACCTCTGTCTGTATTTATTTAATCAGTGTGTGACTTCCCCACTAGCTGTCACCTCCAGGACATTTGTCTCTCTAGTGGCCTGCAGCACACAGTGTGGCACTTGGTTTTAAAGAATACATGTGGGGGAGATGTCAGTATCTTCATCTGAGCAATGATGGTCTCCATCATACTATCTGTAAGGTCCTCCCCTCCTTGATGGCCATCTCCTTGTGACACTAAGCCATTTTCTATTATCAGGGAGACTGAAACAGACCAATAAGGGGGCAGATTTTAAGAACAGCACAGAAATAGAAGGAGTTTTCCTACAGAATAATTAAACTAAACAATTAATAATTACTCAACCCTCTGCCAAAGACAACATAGTATGAATTGTTGACGGTGACAATGATGACTAACATTCTTCCCAATTCTTAGAGTCTGTGATTCTGTCCCTGTATGATATAACCAGCCCCAACTCTGAATTCAACCTGGTGATTAAATAGTAAGATTTTTTATAAAGTCAACATATATTAAAATGAAATTGTAATGCCAAATAGAAAAGACATTTGTTTAATATGTCTACTGAGCAACTTGGGCGCATGGTGAAAGTACAAATTCCAAGGATGTTGGTCTAGAGATTCTACCTCTTTTCTTTTTTGTGTGGCAATCAATCCATTTCCATGGCACTGCTCATTCTACACAACCTCTCTATCTCTGAACTGTATCCCCACCCGTAGGCTAGAGGTTCTGACTTATTAAGTTTGACTACTGTTCACAAGAGATCCAAAATGATTCTGATGAAATTAGAAAGCTCTTGTATGAATGAGTTCAGCCTCTGAGTTAAAACACCAGAGTTCCCACTGAAGCTCACGACTAATTAGTCTGGCAACCCTAACAAGTTATGTGATCTTCTTAAGTCCCATAACTCCGGCATCATTGTGGAATGATGAGCCTTACTTTTAAATGACCTAATGTAGGTACCTGGAAGCTGATGCTTAATGGTAGCATATACTACATTGATCCTAATCTCACTGCTTATGCACAGGATTTGAAAACTCTTGTCTCTAAAGCTTACAATGAATCCTTTGAATGTTTGGCTTCCTTTAGGGATTGGAAGCATATTTCACTTCCCTCAAAAATGATGAGAATTTTGGCAAAGATAAACTCAGCCACCTCAGTGACCAACTGTCAAAACAAGGTTTCAAGATTTCAAAAGTTGCTCCCCACAAATGAGCCTCTTAGAACATATATGGGGTTGACAAATGACATCAATCTGTCTTCTTATTCCCATCCTTTCACTGTTGCTTTGTTCAATATTCTATCACCTTTGGAAAATGTGTTTTAAAACATTATTAAAGTACAAGTGTATGAAGAATCCAGTCAAGTCATTTGTTCTCTTGGTTTTTGGTTTTTTGCTTTTATGCTTAAAATTCAGAGATTTTATACACCTTGGGAGATTAAAAGGGACATAGAAGTTAGTATTTTTCATGAAAAGTCTAGAAACTGGGAATTCTACCCTTCTAGTCAGGACCCACAGTCTCACCTACAGTTCACCTACTTTCTCAATTCTTTATTAACCTGCAGGCACTTTGCTAGTTTCTGTAAATGGAGAAGTGATTTAGCAAGATTCCCACCCTCAGGAGGCTCGCTCTCTAGCATGGTTTCCTTCCCTGGAATTTGTACAGCGATGGAAATATCTTGTTTTCTCTGATTTGGAATGTGCCTGAGAAATGAAATCTTTAAATGTGATCATTTTTATCTTAAAGGAAATTGTCATATATGGCTGTTGGTTAATATATAGCACAGCTCTGGAGGAAAGGCTAGAAGGAAAAAAATAAGAGAAAGAGGAGGACATAGAAAAAAGATGAAGCAAATGAAGAGGAGGAAGAAGGGGAAGAGAAAATAGAAGAAAGAGAAGAGAAAGAACAGAGTACAGTAAGTACACAGTGAGCCATCAATTATCCATGTTTGTGAGCCTTCAGGATGTAGGAGTACATGCCTAGAATCCCAGAACCTGTGTGCCTGAGGCATGAGGATCGCAGTGAGTTTGAGGACAGCCTGGGCTCCATAATGAGTTCAAGCCCAGCCTCAACTTATAATGAGACTCTTTGTTGCAAAAGAAAGAAAAGAAGAAGGAGAAGGAGGAGGAGGAGGAGGAGAAGGAGAAGGAGAAGGAGAAGGAGAAGGAGAAGGA
>NW_004524670.1:8498488-8502219 GCF_000260255.1 Octodon degus
GAAGAAGAAGAAGAAGAAGAAGAAGAAGAAGAAGAAGAAGAAGAAGAAGAAGAAGAAGAAGAAGAAGAAGAAGAAGAAGAAGAAATGTTTAGAGGTCAGGGTAAAGGAACCGTATTAGGAAAATTTTCAAGGCTGAGGCCAGACCATAAAGGGTCTGATACATAGATCTAAAGACCCTGGAATCTTGCATGCAGGCAAATCTCTGCTCTTGGGTACACTCAAAGCATTTAAGTGGTGGCTGAAATGCTTGTCACTTGTTTGTTTTCCCAGGAGTGGCAATGGAAACTCGTGTTCCCTTTGTCTTCAACTTTAACTTCCTGTATCAGCTTTGTGCCTGTATTTCTCATTGCACAACAGTTTGGGTTTCTATTTTCATTGCCCCAGAGAAACACAACTATCAAAGTCAAGTTTCTCTAGCTGAGATCGCACTTTTTACCTAAACCAAACAGGTCATGAGGAAATCTTGTTTTCCTGAGAGGTACTATCATACTTGCAGACTTGCCACCTGCTACTAAAAGGACTCCATCTTCTCAAGAATAAAGAACTTGAGCTCTTTGTGTAGAACCGAAGTAAATCTCTGCATGGCTCAGTAAAGCACAGCACAACTCTAGAATGAGCTGGAGAGTGAAAGAGAGGTCCACTGTGACACAGAAGTCTCAAGAGCACTTCATAGTCACTGTTAGTGCAAAGTTCTTGTGTTTTCAGCCACAACCAAAACACCACTGCAATTATAGATGACAAAATAAGTCACCCTTTAGTGACAAACTTGCTTGTGCCTAGACTCTGCGCTGAGATCTTGATCTACAATGTTCCAGTTGGTCCTTGTGACTTTCTGCAAAGGAGATGGGTTTTTTAATTCCCTTCTTCACAAATTGATAAAGTGAAGCTCAGAGACACTATAGCAAGATACTTCTTAGAGTCACACATGTAATCACTGAGAGCGCCAAGTTCTGACTTATAGCAAGCTGTAGAAGACTTATTCTACTGCGAGAACTCTGCCAAAGGACACTGGTGTGGCAGTTCAAGCAGAAGACATTCCCAGCCCGTTCTCTCCCTGCTGATAAGATCAGATGAATCATCTGATATTTCAGTCTGCCGCTTCATCTGTATTTGGATAATTAGAATTCTATTCTAATCTTTGAAAGTCACAAGAAAAAGTGATGAAAACCTACTTTCAAGGGGGTGTTGTTTGGAAGTTACTTAATCCTTTGGCCAATATGTACTGTGCACCTACAATTTCACAGAGCCCTCATCTAAGAGGTAAAGATATAGAAGCAAAATCACTTTAAGAAATTTTCCACTTAGCAGTGAAACATCAAATTGTTTATAACATATACTCTCTCAGCCTTTATTCTTAAAGAAGTCTGTGAGCTGTTGGGAATACTCATTGGTTCAACAACACCAGGCACTAATGCCTCAAATGTATAACACAGAAGAACATATCATAGGTACCTATGAGGAACACAATCCATTCAGCCTCTTTCCTGAGTTAAGCACACTCTCCAGTCCTATAAAACACATGTACAGACATCCAAAACGTATGGACAGACATCTAAAACCAAAAGAAACTACCAAAACCACAATTCCATTATTAGGCTATAGAAATTATCTGGATTCACATCCAGATGTGTATTTGTTCTACAGTAAGATAATCTAAATGTAATGGAATCCAGTGAAATATTAATGCAGTAAGAGTCACTTTTACAAAAAAATTAATTTGAATACTTTAAAAAAGACTCAATAAAGATTAATCACTAAGCAAATGCCTTGGAAAAAGATGTGGATGAAATGACTGAGTAATGGGGGAAACAATCATAAAAGTGTAGGAGGATTCTGTACCCAGATTGCTTTGTGAATGTTTTCAAGTTATTATTACATGTTAAAGAAAGCAGAACTGGAAATTGTAGATTGTGCATCATGGCTGTGGTTTATGAAAGAAAGACTACAGTCAGTGAACCATAACCAAAGAAAAGCTTTGGCCTCACATCAAAAGACAGGCAAAGGCATGGACATGTACGCGCTCTACATTAAAATAAAATGTTTATGGTATGTATCATTTTTTCCCACTTTAACCAACTTTTCAAAGAGCTACCCAACTACTGGTTCCAATTATATCTGATAAGAGGTCTTCCTCTGCACCACAAGAGCAAAGTTCTTTTGTATTTCTTTACATTTTAATTTTATGAGGAAGTTAAGCTATTTATTGAGCATGGCCCTACCCATGCTCTGGAATGAGTGACATTTGGTGACTCTATCTCTGATGAGACAAGCCAGGCCTTCATACACTAAGTGGCTAAAGAATATAATATCCTCAATACATCTGGCTGTGGGAACAGTCTCTGTATCCAGCCTGTTCAACTTTTTACTGTGTCTGAAACTGACTTTGACTTTAACCAAGTGGAGATGTGTGCTTTCCATCTTTAGGAGGCTTGGTAGACTAAGTGCCTGCTTAGGCAAGTGCAGGGACCTGGTTTCAATCCCCCCCCCCATCACATGCCATCTGTCCCTGCTCCTGCCATGCTGAATAAGCCACTGAGGCTGGGCATGGTGGGTATACCTGTAATGTCAGTGCTGCAGGGGCTGAAAACAGGAGGATCACTACAAGCCTGAGCTGTGTTCTGAGACCCTAAATCAAATACATTTTAAAGAAAGGATTCTCCATTAAGTATTGATATGTTAAATTTTAAATCCCTACAAAATGTGAAGAAAATAAAGAAAAAATATTTTTTAAAATAGGAATGAAAAATTACATTTTTATACAGAAATTTAGAAATCTAACCATATACAGCATTGTAGCAGGACAGTCCTATGACATTTAGATGTTTAATACTCAGATAGTGAGGTTAAGCTCAACTGCCTATGTTATAGGGTAATAATATCGTCAAGCTTCTCTTCTGGAAGGTTAACAACTTAAGTTTGCAGAGCAAAAATTAGAGAAAAAGAAGGGCTGCAAGGACAGCCAATATTTTGGCCCTAGCTTTTCAAGGTCAGTGAGGACCTGTACTGTAACATCCTGTAACTCAGTTGTGTCTCAAATTTTCTGATCAAAGAGATTATGGGGCCCCCGAGGAAAGTGATCGATGATGTAGAGTGTGCCTAAGGAGAGTCACATGGAGAGAAAACATTCTCTCAGGCTTTCATGGACAGCAAACTGGTCAAGCAATGGCCGTGATTCATCCACATGGCTGACACTGACAAACGATCTACCAACTGCTATACAGGGTGTCAGGGTAAATCTTGAGGGGATTTGACTGACCTTGTAAAATACAGAAGTTACATTTCTTGTTATATAGTTTTTGCTTTATCCTGGACTTAACTAACTAGCAGAAAAGTATAAAAACAAGATATAAAAAGTAAAGTCATATTAATATGCTGAGCTGTAAAAGGCTCAAGTCAACAACTTATGACATTGCCAGTCCTATGGATAACCCACTACTATTATGGACTACTGGACTATATTGGAATATTTTGCTGGATTCATGCACCTACAATATTTAAATGACAATGGAATACCCTTCTCTGACAAAACTAAACAAAAAAAGGGGATACAAATGAAGGACCATTCTGTATCTGTATATACAAAATAGGATAGATATGCAGCTACTTTCTGTTAATTCAATGAGAGGAAACATTTGTACTAATAATGTTTGGACAGGATAATATGTCTGCATCTTGTACTATGAACAATCACTACAAAGACAAAAATATGCAATGTATTAATTATTGAAACT
>NW_004524670.1:8504404-8513060 GCF_000260255.1 Octodon degus
CTTTACTGTCAGCGCTATTATTTCAGAGATATCTGGTGTGTGATTTCCAGTTTCCTCAGTGCTAGTGTCTTCTGCATTTGTACTGGGTGGACTCGGGGACTGAGACTGCATTTTGTTCCTTCTCTTTGTCATTTTGTATACCACTGTCTTCTGACCTTTGGTGTAGAGCTTAGATAGAGTTATTTGCAATCTTAAATGATTGGAATTCTAGTAATTTTAGGACAAAAATGTGTTTTTCCAGAGTATCATCAGTGGGGTCTTAGGTTGACTACGTAACTTTAGTTGTCTCTGCTCTTGTTTTGATTAATAGGCTTATAAAATTGTTATTAGGTTTTATTTCTGCTGATTGTTTGATTCTTGAGAAACTCAACTGTATCATTACCATCACAACTACTATTATGAAGTTTTATTGATGGTTCACAAAGTTTTCGAGAACCACAGCTCTACTTGTTCATCAGAATGACTGGGAGGAACTGCAGTCCTCTACTTCCCTGATTTAAAAACTGGATATTTTTCATGTTCGCCATAGCAGCTGCCATCTCTCTGAGCTGACAGTGTTCTTCGTGCTGCGGATGATTGATAGGTGGAAGTGAAATCTCCTTTCCATCAAAAATCACTTGCAGCTCAGGGCCTGAATTGAAAAAGACCCCCATTCATAGCTCTATCATATTTCTTGAGTGTAAACCTTGTCCCAGCAGATACCGCATTTTATCATGCTGTGCTCTTTATGACAGGATCCCTGCATACATAAACAAAAAATTGTGCTGCACTGCAAACATTAGCATTGAGATCCATTTCACTATTCTTGTAGTAGAGATAAATTTTCTTAGGGCAACAACACATTCCAACACAGTCTTTGTGACTTGGGTATCCAGATCATTTCTAACTGATTGCTAGATGTGCTCATTTCACCTTCCTGCTACAAATTTTAAGAGATACTGCCTTAAATGTCTAGCCTTGGCAATCAGGTTAAAATTTATTTGCAGTCAGATATGCATACTTTCTTTGGTGTAGTATGAAACCAAATGGTCTCATCCTGTTTCACACACACACACTTTTTTTTTTTTTTTTTTTGTGGAACAGAGCATTGAACTCAGGACCTTGTGCCTGCCAGGGAAGCTGGCTTATTACACTGAGCCATCTCCCCAGCCCCCACATTTTTATTATGACAACTTAAACTGTTTCTAGAACATGATTATAATATGGACTGCCTCACTTATGATGATCAAGGTACTTACCCACTCCCCTGCTCTGTATGGATTCATATCCTACCCAGTCTTCAAAGACATGACAAAATCTACCTTCTCTGTGAAACTTTCTCCAATCACCCTAAGCAGAATGTGGTCTCTCTCTTCTCAAATCATAGTGATGCACTGCCTGACTGCTGCTTTATAGTCTGCATATCCAGCCTTGCATCTTCATTCAACACATCTCCCCTGTAGACTTCAAGTTTCCTCATGGTGAGGTTTTCCATTTCCTATCTCCCCACAGTCATACCCTCCACTGAGCCTTGCAATAAGTCCTGTCTGTAAATGAGCAAATGAATGAACATGTGAGTTATGCAAAGAATGCATCTGGAATACCAGATCATAATCAGTGGCTCTTTTCTCCTCCGGCTTCATTTCTAGACCTTTATTCTTACATGAACTGGCCTTGCTATGTACCAAAAGCAGGGCTCAGGAGTTAACCAGGAAGTTTCTCACTTCCTTCAGAGGCAGAAAAGGGAAGTATTGTTGCAGAGCACCTCTCTCTCTCTTTCTTTCTCTCTCTCTCTCTCTCTCTCTCTCTCTCTCTCTCTCTCTCTCTCGGTGTGTGTCTGTCTCTCTCTCTCTGTCTCTCTGTCTCACTGTCTCTCTGTCTCTGTCTGGCTCACACACAAGCAAACAGAGAGAGAGAGACTGCACCAAGAAATTTCTGTCAGTCAAACTTGCTGAGAAAAGACTTAGTAGACTTAGTATCTGACCTAGCCAAGAAAGAAAGATTTAGGATTTTACCCAGCTTTAGATCCTCTTCTTTACAGAAGTTGACCATATAATTTGTATCCCAGTCTTTGGGAGTACAAGGTGCATTTATTAAAGGGCACTATATGACTGTAGGTGTGACCCAGAACTGGCCCAGACAATCAAAAGCGAGTGGTCACTTTACCCTTGAGTACATTTCATCTGTAAAATTGGCATAATGCTGATAACCTCTGTCATTTTTCATAAAGAAGAAAAGTCGCTATGAAACTGAAATGCCCAGCAGAATATTTGGAACTGAAATAGTGTGTACTTCAAATGTACAGCATTCCTTCTCCCCACCAATTCTTAATAAAAGTATCTATTTTTATATTCACTGACTTAGTTGAACCATTCAGTGCACCTTGGTAACCAAAGGAGCAATTACCATCTCTTTTACTGAAAATCAGATTGATACTCAGAAAGGTCAAATGAGGCTGTGTTAATGCCTCAGGTAACGCACAGCAGAGCTGGCTCAGACCAAGGCACAGCTTTCCGAATAGAAACACTCTCTAAAGCAACACACAGACTTATGAGCTTCCACAGGGAGGATGCTATGTCCAGCTGGACATCTTATGACATGGGCCAGTCTCATGGGAAATAGAGCAGAAGGCTCAGACAAGAGCAACCAGGGCTCTAGCCCTTCTTAGTCTCAGAGGAAACAAAGATCACAGCCTGGACACACCACCTGCCTCAGCCTCTTCTTTTCCAAGAGACTTTCCTGGCTCTGTCATGAACCATTTCATGCTCCATCTCCAAGATGGCTGCACTTCATCAGAGGGTGGGAAGAGAGCTGGAATTCACCACTGTGGCCTAGAACAAGTAAGAGCCCAAGTGGGTCAGGGAACAGCACGCTCTGACAGGAGTCAGTTTTCTGGTAGGCTTAGTCAGTATGCACACACACCAGTTGTGTGCACATCCATACGTGTCCTGACTGAAGCCCAACACCAGCTTCTGTTCCCAAACAGAACAACTAGTGAAGCCGGCCTTTACCCCTCTGCTCATGCTTCAGTTCCTAAAGACAGCACTAATTTTCTCAACTCATCTCTTCTCCTTTACCTTATATGTTCTTATATGAGTGTGCTTCCTCCTCTTGACTGTGTCATGAAGCATGCAGAATTCCCAACCTAAATGATCAGTGACTATTTCTTACTTCACAGAGAATATGACAGGATGTCAGCACTACACCTTCCCGCTCATCTTCAGTGCACCAGCCTCCATGTATTTTCTCTTCCTCTCAACATTTTCCCTCACTTCAGGACTAGCTTATTGCCCTCCAGGCTGCATGCCCTCCCAGCACTCCTATTCCATGACCTTGCTCCACAGACCACGTCCTCTTACTCCTGTCATCAAGCATATCCACACAGGTTTCTTCTCAACCTATAAACAAGCTCAAGTCTTGCAAATCCTATAAAAGCAAAGTAGTAGCTCTATTATTTTCAGGGATCTTTTTAGATCCCTCCTGGTACCTTGGATTTTCCCTCGCCAAATGTACAGAAGTATAATCTCATCTCTATTATCCCAATTTCCTTTGACCCTTAACCCATTGCAAAATAACCACCATAAACCTTCCATTTAAATGTCACCACTGAAGCCACAAGTGGGTGATAAAAGAAACCAATCCCTTCCTAGTGATGACTGAACCTGTCAGGCAGCACCCTAGCTTATTTCACTCCTCTTCTCCCAGCATCACAGTCAACACTCCTCCTCACCCAATTTCTTCTCCTCACCTGCTGCTGTCAATCTATCACTAGATGTTGCATAAAAACAGGCTTAAATGAAGAGCCTGGGTCCCAGGCTTGGTTTTTCTACCAACCTGTGTGTCAACCCTAAAGAAAAAAACAAAAGCCATTGCTATGTCTAAATCCCAGTATCCTCTTATATATGACTGAGGATCAGCCTGAGTTGTTGAATCTGAGTCTCCCCGCATCATGGGTGCAGGCTACTACATCACCTGCCTTCCAGGCCTTACTTGTCTTGTCACATGCTCCATGATTCCCTTTGAAGTTCTGAGTCTCATTCTCCTCTGGACACTGTCCATTCCACCTTCTCTTCCCATTTGTTTCATCACTGATAGCAGAGAAAAATCCATCTGTCATGCTCCCCACCACTCTACTTCTGAATGTCCCAACTGGCAGGGAACTGATGTTTCATTTTCATTGAAGCCTGTTTTCATTAACAATTCAATTATCCTTGCATTATGGATCCTTGTTCTGCTACGGATGAGCGAAACTGTAACATCGAGCACTCTCCTGAAGAAGAGACAAAAACTGCAAAGGAAATGTTATCTTCTGACATCCACAGCTAGAAAAGAAACTACACAATATTAGAAATGACATTAAGTGGACAACTGGCACTGAGCATTGTCTCAGGCAAAGTCAAGGCTCGGGTCACTCCTCTCCTAGCTTAGCCAGAAAGATAGATGGACACCAAAGGGCCAGATCCATTTAGATCAGCTCAGATGTATGTGGTAGATGCTATGCTTGATGCCAGGCATCGTTATCCAAGAAACATAAAGATGAAAAGACACACTCCTTGTTATCAAAGCCTGTATAGCCAACGAGACAATAATCCATCTTCTCTCCTGGAAGATATTAGCAGGCATTAGTGCATTGGAGGAAAACAGGGGTTTTGGTCTCAAGCACACAGAGTTTTGATTCTGATAACTTCATTCATTAGTTATGGGGATATGAAAAAAGTTTTAAACCCCTCTGAGCTTCACTTTTGCCACCTATAAAACAGAGATAAACCTCATGGGATTGCCAAGAGGGGTGAAGTTAACTTTTTTTTTAAAGTTAGCACACTGCTTGGCTCACTGTAAGTGCTATAAAAGTGATAACTAATGGTACTAGAGGCAAAGTACATAGAGCTCTGTCATGTGCTAAGTGCAGGAGAAGAAGCAAATCCCTTTCCTCTCAGAATCTTCATGTTTGAAACAAGCTAACAGGATCCAGCTGACAGAACTATGCAAAGGCAAATAAAATTATCAGTAAGCTATAAAATATTCAGGCCTGCAAAATACTATTAATGACAAAAGGGGTAGAATAAGGGAATTCTAATTTCATAGACTGATGGGTTATGTTCTCTTTTAATGCAGATTTATTTTCATTTTTAAGCAAACAGTTCTATGCATTAATATGGGCTAGTCACCACCCTAAGTGCTTCATAATAGTAATCCCTCTGGTGTTCATTATGACCATTTCAGGGTGGGTGATTCATCATCATTACTTTAAGGAAGATAAGTAATTCAAGGTCTATAAGGATAGAGGACACCCTCACATTATATGTCACTGGCCACTGCACTGTCACTAAAACCTAAACTGTACCTTTAACAATGTGTTTAAATTTGAGGCTTTGATGCAAACTTGCTCACAAGGATCAACTAGCTACATGGCCCTGCTGTATTGCTTGACTAAGATATGTTTTAAGATATCCCCCATTTTCTGCACAGGAGTCGAGATCCATGTGAGCACTTTCTAATATTCTGAAGACCATGTCTTCTTTCCTCCCCACCACACAGCCAGCCCATTGCGTACTCTGATCCTGGAGCTCCCAGGTGCATTGAATTTACCTGATATTGGGCCAGTGAGATAGCTCAGTGGACTAAGTGCCTGCTTAGGCAAGCGCAGGGACAGGGGTTTAATCCCCGGCACCACATACTGTGCCGGCCCCACTCCCTGTTGCACTGAGACCGGTGGTGGTGGTGGTGCACACCTGTAATCCCAGCTCTGGGGGAGGCTGAAAACAGGAGGATCACTATGAGTCTTAGCTGTGTAGAGACCCTGTACCGAATACATGAAAGAAAGAAAGAAAGAAAGAAAGAAAGAAAGAAAGAAAGGAAGGAAGGAAGGAAGGAAGAAAGAAAGAAAGAAAGAAAGAAAGAAAGAAAGAAAGAAAGAAAGAAAGAAAGAAAGAAAGAATTTACCTGATGTTTCCTGCTGAGGTGGGTAAGAAATGAGACCTCTTTTTCAGCTAAAGAAATCAAGTAACTGAGGAACCATGAAAGTGGAACAGCAAGGTATAGTGAGAAAACACAGTTTGGATCCTCAACACGTCAGGACCACATCCTGACTGCACACTGGCTGTATGAAAGAACTCACACAGACAAATAGTGGAGATTGCATCCATAAACCAGTATCCTTGCTCACAAAATTTGAAGAATGTCACCCTCCTCAGAGGGCTGCTATCTAAGCTGAGAGAAGATCATGAATTCAAAAGCCCTAGCACCATGTCCGGAGCACAGTGATCTCCCACATAAATATTAATTCCCTTCTTATTATTTTTTCTAAGTCATGTTATTTGAAGAATGTTTGAAGAGGCATCAAGACATTTTAATGTAGGCAAATGAAACTCAGGGAAGAACATAAAGATGATGAGCAGAAGAGAGAAAACACTCAAACATCGCTCCTCATGGTCTTTCAAAGACAGAGCTAAAATGGGACAGAAGGAAGTGCTAGGCTAGGAGTTGAGGGGCAGGATTAGAATAATACAGAAGTTTGGTTCATCATAGCAGAGAACTTTCCAGCGTTTGGCAGCTCTGAAAGTTTTGGGAGGAAACTATTATTCACCTATAAATTCTAAACTTATAAATAATTTTCCTTATTAGGTTTGACCAAAAGAAATCTTGATCATTTCAGAAGCATGATTTCAAATTCTGCAAGCACAGAAGTCATTAATAATTACTCAGAAGCAAACCATAGGTCTGCAGATGGTCTCTCAGTAAAGATTATTCTAACAAAGGGCAAGGCTTTGCCTTCCAAGCCTGAATCTCCAGATATAGAGTCTAGTCCTCTTTTTGCTCCAGTGAGCTCATCATCAGGTATTTATTCAATGATGAGTGAAGCAATAAGACAAGTACCCAGTTGAAGAATTGCATTTCTAGCTTCCTTTAGAGATAGCTGATCGATGAGATTTAAATATGACGGATGCTCCAAAAAGGTCATCTTTAAAACTAGAGATGGGATCCTTCTAGTTCCCTTACTTCCTGCTGTCTAGAATGTAACAAGTGGAGCTGTTACATTTAGACACCATCTTAGATAGAGAATACAAGGCTCACCCCCACGAGATGGAAAGCTCATAAACTGGAAGTTCTAGTCCCTGGTGACTTTGAAGAGCTGCCATATCCACACTGGACCACCCACTCTCAGACTTCATTTAGGGAAGCAAGTCCTTGTACGTTTGAGCTACTTTAGCAGGACCACTGCTAATTCCAAGGAATCCTGCTCCTCAGACGCATTCTGGTTTTTCTACTGTAACTGCTAAATCCCTAATGACTCACAGTGCTGCCTCTAACACAGAAGTCAGGACAAACAGACAACGTTTCCCTGAATAATTAGTAGCTGGATTTGTTAGTCACAAAGCTAGTGCTCTCTGACAAGCCTGCCTTTTGATTTTTATGACTTTGTAATCTATTTTCTCTATTAAGACCAACCCACTAATCCCCTTCTGGCCCCTCTTTTGGGCTGCTCTGTCCTCTGGCTAGGACAAGGCTACATTGTGTCCACTGTTTTGCCTAGTGTTTCTCCCATCAACCTACTTTGGCCCTACGTACCTACCTCAGCCACTGTTTCTAGTTGGAAAACCTCAGAATGCCAGTTTACACTTGCTTCTGATTCTAGGCCTCAAAAATGCCGCAGTTCCGGGATCTGGAATCATCACTGACGATGACTCAGCGCAAACGTGACAGCGAATCCCTACTGCCACAGGACCAAACTTGATGGGAATTTGGGGCGTTGGCCTGACACGCCAGCTCCAGGAACGTGACTGTGTCCTCACACCTAGTCACTAACATCACATAAAGACACCAAGGTACAGTACTTCTGATCTGTTTCCAGCCCCTTATGGGGAGGTGTAATAGCAACGGTTCAGAAAATGTGTATCTACATCATGGTGCTTTGTTTTTATTTTTTTTGTCCATTTTATTTTATTGTATTTTATTTTATTTTATTTTATTTTATTTTATTTTATTTTATTTTGAAGAGTAAAAACAAAAGCAAAACAAATAGAAACAAAGACAGAAACAGGGCAACATACAGCAATGCAGGTGTTACAGATTTTTAAAAAAATAGCACATTAACAATGGTTGTTATATTATCTATTTTTATTGTCAAATCTGTTGCTCAGATTAACTGACAGTTATACAAGATTGGACAAATAATTGATTATTAATGCTTGCTTTCAAGAAACCTTAATTTTCTTCTGGTCTTTACTTTTTTAAAGTTTATTTTATAGAGAGTATAATAACAATTGATAAGACATCACAAATGGTACACATTTAAAAGACCAAGAAGTGGTAAAGGCGCTTCATGTTCAGGACATGTCACACACCCGGGCGTCCACACGTAAGTTGTGCGTGTGATTCTTCACTTGAATGGAAATAACATAAAATCACCTTTGCTTCCTGAAAATCAGAAATCCACCTCACTCTCAGAACTGCTGAAGGATAATTCTGGAGAGCATTCCAGTCTCCAGGCTCTCTGGCTTTCTGGCTCTGTAATTCTCTGTCTTGCTGGGTGTGTGTGGGTTTGTGTGTGTGTGTGGGTGTGTCTGTCTGTCTGTCTATCTATTTCTGTCTCTCTCTCTCTCTGTCTCTCTCTCTGTCTCTCTGTCTCTCTGTCTCTGTCTCTGCCCCATCTCTCTTTGTCTGTCTCTCTGTCTGT
>NW_004524670.1:8513429-8523911 GCF_000260255.1 Octodon degus
CTCCCTCTCCCTCTCTCTCTCCCTCCATCTCTGTCTCTCTCTTTCTCTCTCTCTCCCTCTCTCTCCCTCTCTGTCTCTCTGTCTCTCTCCCTCTCTCCCCCCTCTCCCTCTCTCTCTCCCCCCTCTCCCTCTCTCTCTCCCTCCCTCTCCCTCTCTCTCTTTCCCTCCCTCTCCCTCTCTCTCTCTCCCTCTCTTTTTCTCCATCTCCCTCTCCCTCTCTCTGTCTCTCTCTTTCTCTCTCTCCCTCTCTCTCTCCGTCTCTGTCTCTCTCTCTCTGTCTCTCTCTCTGTCTCTCTCTCTCTGTCTCTCTCTCTCTCTTCCTTCACAACCAGAAGGTGAACAGCTTTTGTCTATCACATCTTTCTGCCACACTCTTTCTGCTTTGAAACGAGTCAATCACTGACTGAAATTCCTGAAACCAAAAGTCAAAGTAAGCATGGCTTCCTTGTGGCTGTCAGGTGATTTGGGTCTCAACAAAGGGAAAGCTGATAAATACAGACAGATGTGAGATTAGGCATGCTCACCAGGGTGTCTTTAAAACCTATCTAGTAATGAGTTAAGGATACAACTGTCTGGCCATTTTTTTTCTTTGACAGAAACTTCATCATATATATATATATATATATATATCAGGTATTAAACTCAGGACCTTGAGCTTGCCAGGCAGGTGCTTATGCCACTGAGCTCTCTCCCTGGCCCACAAACTTCACCTATAAATTAAAAAATGCATCAATTGTTAACAAAATAAACATCTGTAAGTCTGTTGTCTTCCAGCGAGAGGCTGAGGACCATCTTGGCAGTCGCAGAAACCCTCCCAAGCCCAGCACGCAGGAGCAGCCACGATGTGGCGGTGTGGCTGGCTCGCCGGTTCTTCACCCTCTTCACGTCCACAGCTGCTCTCAACCCTTCTCCTGTGTCTTCCTTGCCAGACACTAACCACCCCAAGACTGTTTGTAAGGCTGTTTTGCACTTCCTGTTTTTTGTTTTTTGCTTTTCTCCCCACTTTTCTCTTGGAAAACATTTTCATTGTCTCGCTTTTGCTCGTGTTCTGGCCTTTTTTGAGCAGCAAAATGTGTAAAGTGTGCCAATGTACAACATCTAACTTCACCAGCAAGGGAGTCAGCGTCCGTCCACCCAAAGGGTCCGTAGTCACGGCTCCCCTTTCCCACGCCTTGCTTCTTCAGGAGGCCTTGCGCTGTTTTCCTATGTAACAAATAGTCCTCTACCACCACTGATTAATTTCTGAGCTCCTTGGTCAACAGAGTTACTCAAGAAATCTCCAGACCCCCAAAGGTGTCAGATAGACTCTAGGAGAACAGAGAAGGGAGGCAGGTGTGCGCCTAGAGCAAAAAGCAGAGGTTTCTGGAGCAGTCTTTGCTGCTCTGACGTAAGCCAAGCTCAGCCTTACGTCAAGGCTTGTGGTCCGACATATTTTCCTGTTTGCTGGTGCTCTGATCCTTGCAAACGTAAAGCACACACCATACGTATTTTATTTCTGCCAAACCTTAGACTCACAGGCAGCTCCTCGAAGTGCCTTCGCCCCACAAGTGAAGCCACCCGAGCCCCAGGTTCCGCAGGAAGGCTATCCCATAGGGTGGCCCTGTCTGACTTTTCCTAAGATTGAAGGGATTCCCAGGACTTGATTTTACAATCAAATAGTCCCATTCGAACTATGAGAAGTTGTTCACACTAGAGCTTCGTTGGGTGTCACATCACTTGTGGCTCCTCCTAAAAAATTTGCCCAGCTCTAGACAACCAGCAACAAAGAAAACTAATCACAGTCACATGTAAGAGCAAGTGTATTAAAAAGAAAAAAAAAAAAGTCTATTTTCTTTATCCATTCATCAGTTGGTGGGCCTTTGGGCTATTTCTCAATCCCTAATTTTTTCAAGTGTCAATAATTTGAATGCACAGTAAACCAGTTAGGCAAATACTTAAAAGATTTGTACCTGTTTTTCAAAACATCTCAGTTTTCAAAGTATTTTCCAGCTTTATTTATTATTGCTTCATTTTTAAGTATTTCTGTTTTTCTTTCTGTAATTTTTAAGAGGGAAATTTTGTAACCATTTTTTTGGCCAATGTAATGGAAAATGTAAAAAGAAACTGTTTTGCTTCATATAAAAATAGTATAAATTTATGTTTAGGAAAGTACCAACACATACTTTTTTATGTTAGAAAAATGATAACATATAAATATATATATACTATATATTTTTGTTTGAGTATAGACATATTAATGAGTATCTCTACTTTCAAATACTAGAGGACAGCACCACATGCACACCCATGTTTGTAGTGGTATAGTTTGTAATAGCCAAATCTTGGAAATATCCCAAAGACCCATCAACTAATGAATAGATAAACAAGATAAGCGTTTTTCTTAATTCCCTAGGGTATTGCTCTGTCATAAGAAAGGATAATCTTGAGACATTCTTAGCTAAATGGATGCACCTTGAGACTATCCTCCTTTTTTTTTAAAGAATACAAAATAGTGATAGAAAAAAAGCATTAGAAACCATAAAAGATTTCACTAAGCAAAGTAATAAGAATTCAACAATGGTCGCTGTACTACATGATGCTGTCTTTAAATTAGTTGTTCAGATTACCACATATGAGCATGTAAGATTCATTCAAATATAATAACAAAACACAACAATACCAAAAATGTTATAAGAAATTCCAAAGAGGAAAAAAAATCAAACTTTAAAAAAAATTTAAACATTAACTGCTCCTTGCAAAAGACTAGCAGAAATTGACAATGCAATTACCCAAACTATCCTGCATATATACCTATGTATTTTTCCCTTCTTTCATTTATCCTTTTCCTCATCCCAGTTTTTCCTTCCCATTGAGCAGTTTCTTTCCCTTTCCCAGTATCTGTTTGAAAACCTAAAAGGTACAAGAGACCACACCCCTAAGTAAAATAAATCAGACACACATGTTCAAATATCGTACAGCTTCTCTGTCTAACGGGTGCTGGGAAATGGGGAGAAAATGTTCAAATGAGGAGAGGAAGGAGATGAAAGGAAAGAAGGGGCAAGAAAAAAACAGAAGGAAAAAATGAAAATGAAGCTTTGGTAAATAAAAAGAAGAATAGGGGAAAGGAGCAAGATATATCACATATAGTTACAAACACCCTAGGATGAATGTTGTCATTGTGCACATCTAAAATGTACCAACAAGGGCTAGGGATATAGCCCAGCAGCACCAGTACCTGCCTGGAAAATACAAGATCCTGAGTTCAAAAAAGTACCAATAAAATAAAAACTAAAAAAAAAAAGAAAGGGGCCAGGGAGATGGCTCAGTAGAATAAGTGCTTCCCTGCAAGGGCCTGTGTTCAATCCCTGGTTCTGCCAAAAAAAAAAAGAAAGAAAGAAAGAAAGAAAGAAAGAAAGAAAGAAAGAAAGAAAGAAAGAAAGAAAGAAAGAAAGAAAGAAAATACTAGAGTAAATAAAGTAAATATTATCAGTGTTTATTTCTGAGAAATAGGCAGTACAATTATGTTCTTTTTACTTATTTACATTTCTAATCTTTATATAGTAAATATGAATAAAAACAAAGAACAACTTAAAAAGAAAAGAACCTGGAATTTGAAATTCAGCAAATTTGGAAAACTCAATTTTCTCTCAAAATTTAATTTTTCTCATTTGATTATGCTTGCCTTTTTAATTGGCTATTATTTTATTTTATGGACAGTGTGAGAGACATTTAATTTATTTTAACTAATCCCGTATTTTTCCACTTCAGTTATTCCACCTAATTCTCCTTGGCTGGCTGCTTCAGTTTTCCATGAATCACCTATTACCAAATGTATGGGTCAGCTTTCCCTCGTCACGCACAGGGAAGCACAAGAAATACAATATCACCTGCTTCTACATCTACATTGAACTGCATCTAGAGTTGCAGAAATAGTGATTGAAATCCTTCATTTACCCCAAAACCAACATTGTGCTGGCCAACATTCCTACATCAGATCGCTTTGGGTTTTTGTTGTTGTTGTTGTTGTTGTTGTTGTTGTTGTTGTTGTTTTGTGTTTTAGGGAAGGGTCCACAGGGTGTTTAGGGCCTCACTACTAGATTGAACTCATAGTGATGCACCTGTTTACAGCTTCCCAAGTTCTGGGATCACAGGCACATGCCACCATGCCCAGTCTCAATTGCCTTGTCTTGGGAGCGGGGCCAGCACGGCAGGCCCGGGGATCGAACCCCTGGCCCCTGCGTCTGCTTGCAGGCGATTTAATCTCCTGAGCCATTTGGCAGGCCCCATCATATCACTTTGGCTAAGATGATTTCGGCCATATCACCTGCAATTGTGATGTAGGAGCCTCACATTCATTTTTAAGAAGACTAAGACCAGTATAAAAGTCAGAAGAAGCAGTTCAGTGTGAGTTCACTGCTATGTTGAGGCTGCCTGCTTTTACTGGGATAACACAAGTGAGCTGGAGGAAGTCTCAGCAAAGGGAAGTCTCAGCAACCGCATCCTTCTCCCCTGCTTCCACTCTTCCCCTTCCAGATCAAATGCCCCCCTTCCTAGACCTCAGCATCCTACAAACATCACGCATTTACTTATTATTATGATCAAGTTTTACATACCCCAAATGTTCTGGGTATACAAGGGCCTGCTTATCACTCATGAAACTTCCAGCTGCTGTTACCCTGGCTGAAATGGCCAAAGTAATAAAAACACTTAGTTATTTTACTTGATCCTGCAGAGCTATTTGCATTTAACAACATGAAGGAGCATTTCCTTGTGTCTCTCAGGTCGCTTGCTTCCTCCAAAGAGTTAAGAAAGCCCAGAGGGCCTGTGCTTCTGAGTTTCTTGATCCTGTAAAATGGTAACATCCTCAAGAGCACAGATTCCAACCAGCAGTGTGCTACACATCTGGAATTCCAGCTACTCAGAAAGCTGAGGCAGGAAGAGCTCAAGTTTCAGGTTAGCTTAGCCAAGGCAGCAAGACCCTATCTCAAAATTAAAAAAAAAAAAAAAAAAAAAAAAAAATTAAGGCTGTGGATGTAGCACAGTGGGAGACCAGCCCTGGGTTCAATTTTCCCATGCCACAAAAAGGAGTCCCTGCCCACTCTGCAGCCTGAGGTTGTCCCCTCTGTGCCCAGTCTCTGTGGCAGAATGACAGCAGGAGCCAGAGCACACACTTCCCTTTCATGGCCCAGCAGAGAGAGGGAGGAAGTTGCTCCCTCAACCATGGAATACAAGGCTTCCATTTAGTCTGACTTGACTAATTCAGGATCAAATTATTCTACCAAAAACCAACAATAGCTGCCAGGAAGATGACCTGTGCTAACAGGGTGGCCTCAGGGTAACTTAAGTTTTAACCATCAGAGCTCTGAAGACACACTTGGATAATGTCCAGATTCTCAGAGGAAGGAGCAGAGGATAGGCGTGCTGGGTGAAACACTACGCAGCGTTCCCTCATGCGATTCTCTCACCCACACTGATTAAATTAGCCCCTTAGCTCTCTGCCTCTCCCCTTCTCCAGGTCTGTAGTTGAATTATAGGGTGATAGTGGAGAATTATACATTTCAAGGCCACAAGTCACCCCCTGGCTCTGACACTGTCTTCCTTGATGGAAAAGCTCTGTGAGGTTCCATTCCTTCCTTAAGCTCAGTGTGCTTATCTCTAGCATTGTAAAATGGGGAAACCATAATTCCTACTTTGGGGAGATGACACATGGACCCCACAAGGTGACCCATAGAGTAGATGACATATGATGAAGGCTATACCAACTCTCCCCCCAGCTGAATCACACCAGTCAGCACTCCCAGAGAGTGCTTTACCATCAGCCAGCATAATTCTGCTCCCTGCGACCTGACGCCCTGGTACATCTCCAAGCTCAAGGCAGCGCAGCCTGGTACTGACTGCCCTCTGCCTAGCATGGCTTCCCCTAAATCTCCCCAGTGATGTTCAGTCCTTCCCATTTCTGAGCCCTGGGATGAAATGACACCTTCTCAAAGAGATTTTCCTGGCTATTGAGAATAAAATACTCTGAGTGCTTCGCTATCTTACCACAGTTTTATTTTTTTCTTCCCCTAGAACTTGTCACTTTTTGCATTTGTTATTTAATTTGCTTGTTTGTTTGTTTGTTTATTGACTGTCTGCCTCTACCTATGAAAATATATGAACTTCAAAGACACAGACATTGTCTATTCATTACATATATAGAGTCTGAACTCTTAGAATAGAGCCTGGAAAACAGCAGTCACTCAATAAATATTTGTGGCATGAATTAACGTGTGAAAGGACAGTGAACTTTCTGTAGCACTCTTATAAAGGCAGACAGATCTGTATCATGTTTCTCACTTGATACAAGTCATCATGCTATGATCATAATAAACAGACTCAGGGCTCTCTATTCTTATGCTGTAAACTCACAACTCCAACAGGGTACAGAGGCCAAGAGGTCCAGGCTCCTTCCCCTCCCCAGGAAATTAGGCAGAAAATTGGGTTCAGTCTTACCTGCAAGCCATTCAAGCTTCCTTCATGGTCTTGGTGTTTCGTTTAATCACCCTGACAGCTAGGAATGTTCTTCTGCCTCCACTTTAAGCCCCATTTTCAAATGGCTTTGTGCTTCTGGAAAGGAAGAGCAATTTGCTTCCTGATAATCTCCTATGGATTAAGTGATGAGCTTAATCCATAAAAATCCATCATTTAAAACAAGTGATGAGCTCAGCCTAGTTTTCTCTTTTCAATGCAAGTGACTGCACCTTAGCAAAATGTTCCCAGATTTGAGTTACTCCTCTTAGTGGTAGCAGCACTGCGTTAGGAGCCAGAGAGGTGGGCCCAGCTCCTTTATATAGTAGGTAAGAGATTGCAGGCACACCGCAGAGCTTGTGGCAGGTGTTTCCTTACACATAAAAAAGAGAATAATGCCTGCTTTCTTGAGTTGTGAAAGTTAAATGAAAAATCAACTATATACAAAGGATTTAACCCAAGATCTACTCAACAAATTGTGGTAGCAATACAAAATAATAATCAGTGAAAGCAAATTAAACATTTTTCCCTGAAAATTGATTATAGAAGACTAAGAAATGGAGAAGCTAATGAGGTTAATGAATAGGGTTAAGTCATTAAACCCATTAACTCATCCAAACAGTGAAGGGAATTGTTTTCCTTTTGCAAAATGGATTATATATTAATTAGGGATGGATGTGATTGTAGATGCAAGCATTCTTTCAAAGCTAAGTGTTTTTTTCTTTGTTTTAATTTTGCTCTCCATTACAAAGTGCAGTGGGAGATGGAGAGATAGCTCATTGGTCTAAGTACCTTTATGGGAAGTGCGAGGACCCAGGTTTGATCCCCAGTACCACATGCCAGGTGGGGTACTGTGCCTGCCACTGAAAACGGGCATGGTGGCACAGGTGCACACCTGTAATCCCAGCACTGGGGAGGCTGAGACAGGAGGATCATTACAAGTCAGAGCTGTGTAATGAGACCCTTCCAGCAAATCCCACATCCTCATGCAGAGGTTTGGAGAAGACCAGAAAAGCAGGGCTTATTGGAGCTAAAAGGTACAATCTAGGATAGTGATGATCCCTCTTTTCCCAGTTGCTAAGTTTCAGGTTCCAGAAAAGCTGCTTGTGCCACCTCTAGCCCAAGGACCACTATTTTAAAGTATGAAAAAAGAGTAAATCTTGTTTAAGATGTTGGTGAATGGATGCCTTCTCAAATAATTCCCTTGAAATTATCAGAAGATGGGACTCAGCTCCCTACCAGCCAGCCATGGGGTGAGAAGAAAGCAGTTGGCACTCAGAGTTCTTGGTGACCCACTCCTAAGCCGTTCCCAGCTTCATGTCCCTTCATGTTCTGCTTTACTTGATGCTTCCATCATCCTGCCACGTCCCTCCGTGCCGTCAGTCGTGCAATCCACTGTCTGGGTCACTCTGCCTCCCCTCCTTGGACTAACTGTTACTCATTCCTCGAGAACTCAGTTCAGCTACCACACACTCCAGAAAGTCTTGCCCAACACCCAGACTGAGAATACCCTGATTGTCTACATTTTCCAAATTGTGTTGAGACTATATCATAGTAGAGATAAAAGGATTATCCTCTCCTTCAAACATCAGCCATACCACATCATTCTGCCCTATAAAGGCTGCGCGTGGTGGCATGGGCCTGTAATCCCAGCACTCTGGGATGCTAAGACAGCAAGATCATAAATCCATGAGAGGTCTAAGAAACTTAATGAGATATTGAGACCTGTTCTCAGTAATTATTCAAAATATAAAACAATTTTAAAAGGACAGAAGATACAACTCAGCATAATAGGGACAGATTCAATCCCTAGGACAACCACCCCCCAAAAAAATAGTGCAGGAGCATCATGGCTATCACATGCCACAATCAAGGTCTGGGCTCTGGTTTTTCAGGCCCTCAGTGGCCCAGTGCTGAGTCTTTCCACACTTCTCATCACTTTTGCTTACTCGCTCTGTCCTTGTCAAACTCTTTTGCACCCTAAGATTGATATCCTTAGCTTTTAGCAGAGCTGTTCCTTTTCATCCTCCAGGTGCTGTTTCCCTGTTGCCTTCGCAGAGGTACCTTCCCTAATGACCTCTAGAACTGCTTGTATTTTCAAATTTTTATACTTAAAGTGCACACGCACGTGCGAGTGTGTGTGTGTGTGTGTGTGTGTGTGTGTGTTGTTTCAATCCATAATGTAGTAGAAAATATTGGGGGTGAGCCTACTAAGTTGTCTCCCTGCAGGGTACTCCATGCAGTATGTCCTCAAATTTGCTGAATAAATGAATGAAGAAGCAAAGCTCAGAAAGGAGATAAAAAGAGTCACAGAACAGCAAAGATTTATAGAAATTAAATAGTACTGCTAGTTTCCGCAATGACTTGTACTGAAGGAATGCTAAGGGCATTATAAATACTAACTTGAGCTTTATTCACTGGAAGACTTCATTATCTCTAACGCGCAAAGCGAGTGAAGCCAAGTGAAGCGACTCTCCAGAAGCAATATAATGACTCAAATGGAAATCTCGGTTTGCCTCTCAATAGCTTTGTTTTATACCCTTTATTCTATTCCCAGAGGTTCTGAGATGGCTCTGAAAGACAGACAATTACGCAATGCAGTGTGTCCGCAAAAACAAAACAAGCTAGTTGCTCAGGGGGAGCACAATTATTCCTGGTGTAAGGTCTGAAAGAAACACCTCCCTTGGCTCCTCACACAGGGTAGCAAACCACATCCTCAGGATATTTGCTAGCATTCCTCAGTGCGGGCTTGTGGCACAAGACCAAGGCTCGGATCCATGCTGCAGTTCTCCAAGGAACCACATCATGATGGCCCCGGTGTGCAGTTTGGGATGGTATATCTTAATCCCACAAAACACATCTGGAGATTCTGGAAGAATTTAACATGCTGGGCTCCAGGAATTTTATTTCTCATACTAAAATTCCCAGAAAATATTAAATAAAAAAGAATGAAAAGGGAAAGCATCCTGGGGCCCATGAGATAGCTCAGCAGACTAAAGCACCTGCTTAGGCAAGATTAGGCAAGTGCAGGGACAAGGGTTTGATCCTAGGCACCACATGCCATGCCAACCCCACCCCCAGAGCAGGCTGAGCTGGCCAGAGTCCTGGTGTAGTGGTGCACACCTGTAATCCCAGGGCTGGGAAAGCTGAAAGCAGGAGGACCACCACAATGTCTGAGCTGTGTGGTGAGACCCTACAAATTACATTAAAATAATGATAATTAACAAAAAGGAAAAAGGAAAAGTATCCAGAACATAAATTGACATTGCAGAACTACAAAGAATTCTATGCTTCATCAGTCACATGTGTGCAGGTTGGTTTGTTATAACAAACAGACCCTTGGACATAACAGTCTAGGTCAACTAAAGTTTATTTCTCTCTCACATACCAAGCCAAGTGCAGGAAAGGCAAAGGCAAAGGGGCAGCTCCAACCACAAAGTCATCTTACAGTCCAAGTTAGGACTGTGCCTCTGCATTCCTTCAACACTCAGCTTCCTCTGTGCCCAAGGCAGCTTCTCTGGTGATCATCAATTTAAAGTCAAGAGGAAGAAAAAGGAAAAGATGTCTTCCTTTTAAAATCTGGTCTAAAAGTTGCATAAATCAATACTCTACATTGTATTCACCAAAATTTAGAAACATATAGCTACAAGGAAGACTGGAGATAAAAGCTCGGCCTGAATAACTTTACATCCTCCTAAAACTCAAAGAAGCTATTTTCCTTCCGGGAAGAATGGGAAAGTGGGTTAGGGAGACCATAAGAGTCTGATACAGGGGACTGACACTCACTTAAACAGAATTGTCTCTAAAATAAATACAAGCCTGTTAACTCTCAGAGAGAAGTAGACGCCAATTGTTCAGATTCAAGTTTATCACAATAAGTCCCAGCCCAGGCGCAGCGTGGGCCAGACCCTCTCCCAGCCCCTCGGGCCGCCCCCCACCACTCCGCAGTGCCTCCCCCACCCCGCCCGCCGAGTAGGATTTTCTGCCGAGTTCCGG
>NW_004524670.1:8527301-8545943 GCF_000260255.1 Octodon degus
CATTGTCTTAATGAATGGAATGATTTGTTCTATTGGTGTTTGTAAATAGGATCACAAGTCCGCATCTTGTACAGCAATTAACCACTAAGAATAATATATGCAGTGTATTATTTGTTGAAACTGTACTTCTGGTTTGATTTGAAACTGTCTCATTGCTATATGTTTATCAATAAAACTGTAGGAAAAAAAAAAGTTTATCACAATAATGTGTTCTTTGCAGTGAAAAACTAATGAAAGAGCAAGATCTCAATGTTCTGTATGGTTACACTTGCAGAGGTTGCCCCAAAGCTTCATGCACTTAGAGGTGAGGCTTTTTGGAGGTGGCTGGCTTTGAGGAGTGGGTTTTTGAGCTTCAGGGTATATGGTAATGGATTCATCTACTAATTTGTCTAGTATAGTTCTGGGTGTTGCTGAATGGATTTGTTGAATATGGATATGGTTGGTACCAAGTGGAATATAAAGGATATAGAATACAAAGGATAAGGGAGAATCATTGCTGCTTCTGCCTCCCTGCCTTGCTATGGACATTTTCTCTCCTGCCATGCCATCTGCCTCAGAGCCAGTGACTGTGAACTGAAACCTCCACACAATGTGAGTTAAAATAAACCTTGTCTCCTTTGACTTGTAAGCATCAGGTATTTTGCCCCACAAACAAGAATATGACTAAGACATATACCATATGTATGACTCTGCTTATTTTAGAAAAAAAATCAAATTATTGTTTTCAAATACCAGTGAAAGACCATAAAAGAGTCAATAGAGCCTCCATTTAGTACCAGAAAATAAGAAATGTCATTTTGCTATTAAACCTTCAAGATAAACCAATTGCAAAATGTAAGTGAAGGCAAATGAGTGAAACAACAGAAATATAAGATTCTTAATCTAACTAGGAAATTTTTGTGAAATATTTGATCTGAAGCCCTTCATTCTAGTAGATATTGGATGACAGCTCTAGTTTGCCTACTAAAACAAGATTGAGATGTCAGCATATTGCTGTTTTCCCTATTGAGTGCAGTAGAAAGTACATACCATGTTATCCAAATCAGTGTCACATTATGACCATACATGCTTATGAAAGAGGGGCATCAAGATGTGTCACCTAAGCCCTGGAAATCATCTCTGCCTTCATGAGAGTTCTTTTACCTCTGCTAACTTTTGAATAGAATTAAGGTTTAGGTAGGCATTAGTCTACATGGAATGTAGATTTCTCCCTGCAAGTAATTCCTGCCTATAGAAACATAACTTAAGAAAAAGTAAATAAATAAAGGAGAAACCAACTCTCTCCGTTTTCTTCAAAAGATGCTAAAGAATTTAACAATGCCCAATGACATTTAAAGTTGGTCTATTCCTCTTGGAATAGATTTGGTCCAAGAAGCCCACATATGCAGCTAGTCAGAAGCAAACAGATGCTCACTCTAGACATCAGGTTGGCAAACACACAAGACTGTAGTTTGAAAGAAATAGGTGGTTTCTCTATTGAGTGCAAACTATATTATATACTACTAGTAGACATTTTTTTCGGTACTGCAGTGACCAGCCAGGGTCAACCCTGAGCGATTTGCTTTCAACATAAACACATGTTCCTCCAGCTGTGGTCTTGCCAAATGCACGTGTGTGTGTGTGTGTGTGTGTGTGTGTGTGTGTGTGTGTGTAAAGAACAGTGTACTCCACAGAGCTATGCTCTATCCAGATACAATGGGGCAACTGCGTAAGGGGAAAAGGAAAAGGACGCGCTAGGAGCTCCTGTGTTCTAGGAGCGATACTATCATTTATACCTGTTTACACGTTTCATTTTCACAAGAACTCTGTAAGGCAGGATTGCTATCACTCTTTTAGAGATAAAGAACCTGAATCATGAATCATTGTGATGTGAAACAGTTGCACAAGGTCATGGGGAATTTGGACTTCTACTTGGTATGACTGCACAGTGCAAGCTCTTTCAGCTCGAGAGCAATACTGACTCAGGATGCTGTTTGTTCCCCACTCACTCTGAGCATTGCAGGGCTGACAGCGAACAGCATGTAGGCCCACCAGTTCATACCTGAAGGAGCTATGCATTGTACTAGAACTCCACAGAATGTAAGCCATGAGAATCAAGACACTTTCTGTCTTATTTGCCGCTATATGCAGTGCCTAAAAATAACATCTACAGTTCCCCCAACACAAAAAACAATTCTGAATAAATAAAAGAGACTTATAACTTCTTTGTAACAAGGAGGGTTGTACCAATCAGTGTTTTGCTAGAGAAACAGATAAAATGCAGATATACAAATGTGTGTAAGAAATTACAAGAACAGCTTACAATGGTCACTGCAGAATTGGATGAGGAAGAGTGCAAGGATGTCTGCACCCTGGAGACCAACGTTTTCAGTTCAAGGTCTGGAGTTCACATGAGTGTCTCCATGCATCCATAGCAGGAGGCCAGCGGGCCTGTGACAGGAAGCTGAAGAGTCTACGCTAGAAGGCTGGAGGGTCACAGCCGAAGCTGAAAAGTCTGTGCTGAAGCCAGGAGATGAAGTCCAAGCTGAAGGCGAAGGCTGGAGCTCCTCCAAAGAACAGAAGTAGATCTGTCCTTCCTCATTTCCCCTTTATGCCATCAGGCAACAAGCCATCCTAGGGTGGGCCTTCACTTCCTCAGATGTAGAACTTCTGAGCCAATTTAGCAAAGCCTCTAAACTTCACAAGTTGACACAATTACAATGGCGTACTATTTTCAGAGGCCTTTTAGCATCTCTGCCTTTAATATCATGGAACTCAGCTTGGAACTCTTTACCTTATAAAGCTTTTATATACTATGTTTCAAGAAATACATAGTGGTCTCTAGTAGTAGTAGCAACAACAGCAGCAGTAGTAATAGTAGTATCACTTAATTGTCATTTGTGAGTATTTATGGAGCTCCTTGTATGTTCTAAGTACTTACACACATTACCCCTTTAATCTCACAGTATAGCTAGAAAGAAAGTATTTATTTCCTTCCGAGAAAGCTAAGGCTTTGCATGATTCAGAAACATAACCCAGTGATTGAATAGACTTGACCCAAAAAAGAAAAATAAAAACACCATTTGACCTAGATACACCGGTTCTGGGTATCTTCCCAGAAGAGTCATAAACACTGTATTACAGCGATATGTATATACTCATGTTCATGGGCGCACAGTGCAAGTAGCTAACTTGTAGAAGCAGCCTGAATGCCCATCAGTAGATGAATGGATGACAAGAACGTATTCACACACGATGGAGTACTACTCAGCCACAAAGGAGGATAGACTTGAATCATTTGTAAGAAAGTGTCTTGAGTCCATAATGCTAAGTGAAGTAAATCAGACACAGAAGGCTAAATGCCACTTGGTTTCTTGGGAAACTCAAAATATAAATAATCTAAACGGCAACAGAAAAGAAAGATGATAGGAAATGAACTCTGTGAAGATGGGAAGGGGATCTGAGAATGAGGGGAACCTGGAGAGAGAGGAATGGAAGGTGGAATAAAAAGGATCAATGTGTAAATGCCTCCAGTGAACATATTCATCATGAATCACAAACAGACACTAGAAGAAATGGAAGGACTTAATCCAAAATTGCCCAAGTCCAAAGACCAGTGCTGACTCTCACAAATTAGACATTGGAAGCAGATTTTTTTTGGCTGCACCAGGGATCAAACTCAAGACCTTGTGCTTGCCAGGCAAACACTCTAATGCGCTATCTCCTCAGCCCTGAAGCAGATTTTTAAAGCTTCTACATCCATACTACAATTATGTTCTATGATTATCATAATGTTATCATTTTCTTTATTGAACATTAATTTGAAAACACTTCAAAGGAAGAACAAATTTCCATTTTAAGTGTATTATTCAAAATTAATAGAATACTTCAACGCATATGCTAAAACTTGCACTTAACATATAAAACTATTATACACACAATTCACCTTCTGCCTCACTGCTTTAAACTTCAAGCAGAAGCAACAGCTCCAAGTGGTCACGCAGGCTGACAGAACTGGTAGAATTTCCTCATCTTCACAATCACTATGCTTTTGGTGGAAAAGAAAGAGCTCCCGGCGTTGGATACACAAGGCACATCTGAAACCATCACGAGAAATTTCAAACTATTGTTAGCTCTTGAAACCAACACACGTAGCAGAGTCCTTGTGTGCTTAGCACTGACCATGTGCCCAGGAGTTCCCTGAATTAATCTCTGTGCAGATGATATTTATTAAAGAATAAGATACAGAAATGCGTTCAGCCCAAGCTTGTACATTCTCAACAGTTATCCTCGTAATTATTTAAAATTTAAAAGCGGTTTTATTTCTGGCATTGTTGAGAATTGCCAAGGCACCATGACAGTAAATGCAGGCTGACATTTAATGGGTTTTATTATGTTTTAATTTTCTGCAAGCACTGCACCTCATCCTCACATGAGAGCCTGAGGCCAACCCCTCCCACCCGGCCTACGTGAGACGCTGCCCAATGCTGCTTGCTGTCTCAGTCCTGTCTGCACTCACTGCATAGTTCTTAAGTTCAGTCATGATCAGTAGACACTTCCTACTTGTCCCTCAAAATGTGCAAGTCTCCAAGTGACAGGAAAATCAGTTCTGCTCCAACATGGGGCCCTACATCCTGCTTTTAGAAAGAAAGAATAATTTCTGAGCTACCTTACAGATCCGTAACTAAAAAAGCTGCCTCGTCAGAGCACAGGTGAAAAAATACTTGCAAGAGTCCAAATTTTTACTGACCTGCTATTCCCTTGTTCTGTGCCCTTATTTGTGAGTTATGTTCATGAGCTAGGCTAATGTGAAAAAAGAGAAAATCATTATATCCAATGTTTGTAAAATATTCTTTGCTAATTACTGAATAGTATCTCAGAATCCCTATGAAAAGATAGTCTAACATAAAACACAAAACAAAGATGAGGTAGAAAATGCAGGAATAAAAACATCTAGAATAATTCAAATCAATCAGAACAATTACTAGGGAAAAAATTAATTTTGCTCAAATTATTTTGATGTGTTTTATAGCACCATACATTCATATCATATATGTAGGGACACTACCTAATTTTTATATGGTTTTAGTAAATATTTAATGGATCAATGAATTTGTAAAATAAACGTTTATACTGAGTCAGAATGTCATCTCTACCTCTTTCTCCTAAAACTATTCACTTAAATTTCAAAGAAATTATAATATTTGTCCTTAGGAAAATTTAATCTCTGAACAATCTTCTTTACTAATCTTTATTAATCCCCAAAGTAAATTGAGATGATTAACAGGCCATTATCATGCCTCTTTTGGAAATTGCAGTACTGAGATGTGGAATAATTCCCTGGAGTGCCTCAGGGTGGGTGACAAGAAACAAGAGAAGAGGGTGGCTCTCTGAGACTCGGTGTCACCCAGCAGACAGAGCTCAAGGAATAGTCACAGAGGGTGGAAGGTGCCCCACCGACCATCCCATGCTACGGCTCCTGATGACTTCAGCCTCCACAGGCAGTGCCATGAAGAATGGTGAGCTTGCATAAGCAGCTTCCACGTCCCAGCCCACTGACCCAGTTCTTTCAGCCACTCTCAACTGACATGGCCCAAATCCTCTTACCTCACTGGTCACTGGCCTTGTCATAACTTCCCCCTGCAAGTGGGAACCCTTACTGGATAAAGCCGTACCTACAATAAATACCTAATTTACTAACTTGTCCTTACTTTTCTTTGCCTATTTCCTTGTTCAACATTAAGGAAAACACAACTCGGCAGAGGATTCCCACCATGCAGCTTCTCAAACATGCTAACTTTCCATTTGTTAGCAATCAGTGTCCAGCAATCCATTGTCTAGCAATCACAAGTGATCTTGTGATTCAGTTTCCACTGATTAAACCGTGTCCCGCACAGCTTACATACACTGCGGCTCTTGAGTAAGTAAAGAGTGAAGCTCTAGTCAGAGGCCAGCCCCTTACCAAAGAGAGATGTTCTTTCCTTAAAAATAAAAACTTTGTGCGACTGTTCACTAGACAAAAATTCTAGAGTGACATTATTGAAAATGCAAAGAACATAACCGGAATTTCATCAGTCATTAAAAAACTACATTCCTTTTTGCTGTTTCCATGAGTTCTTGCCAACATGCATAAATATATGTGCATTTTATAATCACAATAAAAATACAATTCAGAACTCAACATATTAAATCTAACATCATATTGTAAGTTTTAGCCATCTCGCTTCATAGTACTTATTATTATGGTAGTGGATATATAATATCCTTCAGAATAGATAGATAACAATTTATTCTTATTATTAACTTATTCTCTTATGTAAGGCTTTCTAGGTTACTTCCAAAATGTCTTATCATAAATAGTCATGCCACAAACTTTTTAATGCTTGTAGCTTTTTATTCTCTAGAATCATTTCCTTGAGACAAAGTACTATTATTATTCCTATTTTATACATTACTAGATCAGAAAGGATAAGAAATTTTAATGCTCAGGAAATACTTTCATAATGAAAATGCTTTTTAAATGGACTAGTTAGCCCAGTGAGGTAAGAAGATCTATTCTTTACAGGAGTCTACCATTCATAATAGAGGAATTTAAGAATGGATTCACTCAGTGGAAGCTAAGGGGAAGGTATTGCTTTACCTGTGTTCCACATATGAGGAAACAGAGGTGCACAGAAAATGCATAATTTGTCTGAGGTTACTTACCTAGAAACACTGAGAGATAGCATCATCTGTCTCAATCTTGAGAACTTGAACACAAATTCCTCTGACTTTAAAACCCACTGTCCCCAGCTGTCTTATTGGATGACCTTCAACTCATCAGAAATACACAGGAAAAAAAATAAAAATTAAAAAAAATATACAGAAATGACAGGTATACCCATTGGTCTAGCTATGAGCACTAGCTGGACAAAGGCCTGGGCCACTGCAGTATTCAATAGATGTTTGTTAAACTGGAGAGAATAAGAGTCCTTTCTCTTTGAACCCCGTTGGTCCCCCTCATCCTGAGGCTTCTGAAGTCTTTGCTTCTTGCATTCACAATCTACAATAGCACTTTACTATCTTTCTTGTGACTGTATCTGGAGGTGGTTTGAGTCTGGTGTTTCTACTGAAGGGAGAAATGGAAGTCAAGGGAGAAGCAGAAAATGAGGTGTGAAGCAGCAGGCATCCATTCTGACCTGACCACCACAGTGGACACACTCAGCCTGGGGATGGTGGTGGAGCCAAAGGGAAATTAAAGTGTCTATGTGTTCACCCAAATCCTATCATAAGTAAGGTAGGTATGCAACATCTTTGCATAACTCAATTACTAATAAGTGCATGAGTGATCTGATTACATCTAGAGTTTTGCAAAATAAAACAATAGGAATGATCCCTTCCCTCAAGGGGCTGCTGGTATGAATTCTATGAAAACAATGCAAAAGTGATCTAGAGAAGCAAGCTGGGCCAGACAGGCAAGACAATATGTCCACTGGCAAAGCTTGTTTCAGGAGCATAAGCTCTGCTAGTGAAAGGAAGGTTCTAGAATTTTCCAACATTAGTCTGAGATTTAACTTCAACCTTCAGCTGTGAAACACAACTAAGTATAACCACTATGTAAGACTGGAGTGAACAGTAGTTTAAGATTTGAGAAAGAGCTCTATAAAACATAGAGAAACATACAAATATAAAGTAAAATAGCACTGAAGATTGAAAGCAGAATTCTCATGATCAAGCATTGTGTGGTCAGTGGACTGATTTCTGACCTTTCTTTACTTCCATTATTATCTGTACATTAATATTCATTAAATACTATATATACATATTCATATATACATATTGCTATATATACATATTCATACATTAACTGTAATTCTCCCCCAAAATCTGACAGGTAGCTACCATTATCCACAGTATGCAGATAAAGAAACAGGGCTCTGATAAAGATGGTAACAGATGTCATAGTCATGCGTGATCTGATTGCATCTAGAGTTTTGTTCTTTCAAAGCCCACTTTCTAAACAGACCGACACAATGAGTGGACTTGCAAAGTGGCTCATCACTGACGGGGAGTCACACCACTTGGGGTGTACAGGTCTGCATGACCATAAAGCTCAGATCAGACATGATGACCATCCCAGCAGCCAGCCTGTTTGCCAGCAGAGACATTGTTCTCAGCAGAGACTCAAAGAGACAAAATAGGTCATGGACTCTTCTAGGCCCCCAGACATCTTGAGACACCCAAACATTTGTACCAAATGCCTCAAGGACTCTGTCTACTGAGGTGCAAGACAGCCAGAGAACTTGGACCACTGGTGTTTATTAACATCTTCCCAGCTAATGTCCCTTGCCTTTTTTCAATCCCTGTTTCAAAAGGCTCCTTTTTTCTCTTTTGCCTACAGATGGCCTTATCCTCCACTGTCTGCCTGCACCCAGGTATAATAAAACCATGTGCCTTGTTGCTCTCACAAGAGCCTGCCCCATGGTCTCTGCCTCATCATTCCTTATAATGACAGTCCCCACTGAGACATCCTTAGCCATTTACAGTTCCTTGCTGACTAGCCACCAGCCTTGTGCAATAAAATGAAGATGATTTGGGGAGTGTATCTTTCTGCAAATCCCACAGATCCACTGTAAAGTCCATGGTTGTTGGGTATGATGAGGCCCAGGATTCACATATTTCCTCCAAGGAACACAGGAATGTGGGTGCTGTGGATCAGAAATAAGACTGGGGAGCACCGGGGAGATGGCTCAGTGGAATAAGCACTTCCCTGGCAAGCACAAGGGCCTGAGTTCAATCCCTGGTTCCACCAAAAAAAAAAAAAAAAAAAAAAAGAAAGAACAGAAAAGAGAAATAAGACTAGGGGTGCTGTAAAACAATGTGAAAAAGAAACAAATACTCTTAAGAACATCTTCCTGGAGGAGAGTCCTATAGAATCCATATGGATTCTTGGTCAAGGTCTCCTTGTTTATTAACACTGAAAATTAGTGGTTGATTATTGTGGAGCATAATGTAATCTATGGTTTTTCTAATGATCAGAATAAATTCCAAAGCATCAAGCGTGGCTGCTAGCCTGTGGCATCTGCACATTTTGCTGGCATGCTGCCAATGGAGTGCCCAAGATAATGTGATTAGTGCCTTCAATGAGAATAATTCAACTTCCTCATTCGAAAAGAAGTTCTTTCTATAAAATTAATCCTTGTTGACAGTTTACCATTCACTGGGTAGGGAAGTAAATAGCAATAGCATAGCATATTCGAGCTGAGGAGATCTAGTTTAAGATGTAGCTCTGGTATTTCCTGGGGGAGTCATCTTCTATAAGCCTCTTATCCTCTTTGAAACTTTATTTCCTCATCTGTAAAATGGGGATAATAATATCTATCAAGTATTATTTCTGTGGGGATTAAATAAAGGAATGAGCACCCACACACATCATAAAGGACAAAACCACATGGACCCTGTATGTAGTTGTGCTAATAAGGATAAGAAATGTGTCAATCTGGTTGCCTCAGGAACAATTGGAAATTTTTTTCAGGCTGAGAAAGAGAATTACATAAGGCTTCTAATATCAAATACTAGAAAAATTAGCAGAAAGAACAATGCCTTCTCAGAGTTCTGTCGTGTTACCACTACTTAGGTACCACAATAATTTTTATGAACACCAATCCCTAAATCATTTAATCACCTATTCACACATTCTGCACCCATCCCTGGCCTCTGTGCATTCTCTCAAGAAGCCTGTTCTGGGCACAGTACTGTACGGGTCAGTTCAAGGGCTAGGTGCAGCTGGGGATGGGGATAGACACCCTGCAACGAGGACCAAACACCATCAAACAATGATAGAAGTGAGCCCAGCTGATCAGAGCTCCATCAGTAAGCAGCAAAGGGAGTTTACTTGGGAGAGGAACTGCTCACAGAATGGCTGGGAAGCTGGAGAAACAGATGAACACGGTGGGCAGGAGCTAAGAGGTGTCTGCCAGGTAGACCACAGCCACGATCCTCTCCTTCCTGTCCTGATTTTGTGGCTGCTCAGGAATTCAATGTGTCCTTGCTGATGTAAAGTTTAGCAGAATAAGGCACTGGGTAGAACAGTAAGATGTGTCACTGACTTGAGCCATGGCATCTGATAACCAAAGCCCACACCCTCAGCCCGAGCAGGAGACAGAAGCAGCTCTCGCCTCACAGCTGTGGTGGTGGCATCCATGTGGGTTCCTCCTGGGATCACCCTGATGGAGTGACGTGGGCTCCAGACACCAGGCAGCTGAGCCGCAGGGTGCTCCCCTCATGCCGGACACGGTGCCAGCAACTGACGTGCAGGCTCTGAAGGACCCTCCCCAGGTTCACAAGATGGGCCTAACTGTCACTGACAGCTGAGCCTCCACAAGAGGAAGGAACACAAGGCTCCACAGCTAGTAACTGACTTAGACACATTTTTTGACCACTGCATCACACTACAAAAATATTGCAAAGGTGAGAAAAAAATCAAGGGCAGGGACAGTGGACTTTCAGAAACACCAAAGGAGAGGGAGCAAGAGACACATGAAGAAAATGACACGAAACAAACTCAGACTTCTCAAAATCAAGGAAAGTTCTTTTGTTCCTGTGGTGCAGTTGGAGATGAAGGTGCAAAAGACAAAGTTGTGAAAGGAAACTTGCTTCCCCAACCCTGTGCTTTTCCATAGTATAGAATCCCAGAGGAGATTCCAGATCATTTGAAATTACAAAAATTCCTCATATATAATCTTAGGTATTGAAGTAGGATACTGGGATGATTTAATTCTTCTGTCTTCCTTGAAACAGTAGAGAATGAAACAAGCAGAACATCTTCTGAGCTGACCCCACCTTCCTGGCCTCTAGAATCCACAGTGAGAACTGTCTAAGAACATCAGGAACTTCAAAGAGGGTCGTCCAGTGTCCTGCGTGATGATCCAAGTGTGTGCTGACGTGTCCAGGGGCCAGTTCTTGATGAGTCTGGCCAAGGCCACATTTACTGAGACCTCCCAACAGGAATAGTCAGTGAGGATCCTCCTGAAAGAGCCTGATCACTCAGCCCGGGCCACTGACCCAGAGTCCATCCTCTCGTTAGCAAGGGTGGGCATACAGAGTAGGCATGCCTAGGGCAAGGCATCTTACTCAATTATATTTTCAAGTGCTTCCCTTTTTTGTAAAGATAAAAGGTTATGTCTTTAATTTCTTAGTGAATTTAATTTCAACAACTATCAAGAACTCCCCAAAATCTATTCTTTTCTTCTGTTTACTATTGGAACACACACAAAGGCAAAAACATCTAGCCCAAGATTCACCAAAACACAAAGCAACCTCAGCAGAAACATACTTGTGCAGACTCTCCGGCAGCTCGATGTGCCCAGGTAACTGAGTTTCCCCAGTGCTAGGCAGGCAGGAAGTGATGTGTGTGACTTCCTGGCATCTTACTCCAAGAAAATTCTTGCCTTCTACTTTCTTTCTCTCTTTGTCCCTTCCCAACAACTGCAGCATGAGTATGGTGTAGGCAAGGCAGTCGTTGACTATGCAGATGACAACATTCTAGAAGACGGTGGAGATCAGCGAGGAAGGGGCCTGGATCCTTGAATGGCCCAGCAGAGCTGCCTCTCTCCTGGACCATCTATCTACCATAAGACTACTGCTACTGAAAAGAGGCTGAAGTAATCTTCTGTAGTTTTTTATCCACTGTGTGGGGTTGCTGAGAGACAGTACAGCCTCTCCCTAGCTAAACAGGTTTAATCTGAAGGTAATGACAGAAAGCATATTTTTTCAGGCCTACAAGTAGACCTAGGTTCCAATTCCAGCTTTCTCACTAATCAAATAACCACCTTGACTTTCATTTTTATCTCCCACCAAAAGAAGAAGTAATTTAAAAATTTCAAGTTTTTAAAAGAACTATATACTGATTTGATTTGAAACTGTCTCATTGCTATTTGTTTATCAATAAAATTATGGAAAATAAAATATAAAAAAAAACTATAGCCAGTAGTAGTAGTGCATGCCTGTAAACCCAGCCAGCACTCGGGAGGCTGAGGCTGGAGGACGGCCACAAATTCCAGGCTTGCCTGAGCTACATAATGAGTTCAGGGGCAGCCTGAACTATATAGTGGGACCTGCTAAAAAAAAAAGAAAAAAAAATTTAAAAAAGCTATAAATAAGGGGCCTTGTATATGCTGCTTGTAATGCATTCCCGCACCCCCACCCCACCCCCAACCATGAGTCTGAGCCCTCTGAAGCCCTAGCGATCCCAAGCCTACAGTCAGTATCTAGCAGGGAGCTGCTCCCTTCATCTCTGGGGTATGATTGATGTCAGCTCACCAGATTCGACTTCCCAGAGCCAACCTTGACTCAGAACAGAGGTCCCAGGGGAGGACTTTATCACTGGCTCTACCGTCTTCTTACACCTTCACCAAGAAGTTTCCAGACAGGCAGGAAGGAGGCAGCATTGGCTCCCTGCCGTGCCACAGCTCATGCTGGCCGTGCTGTCAATTCCATCCCTGAAATTCAAAGCACTGAACCAGCTCAATGCCAAAAAGAGGTGGGCACGGTCCAGTCTCTAAAGTCCTCCAAATATTCTCACATCACGAAAAGTATAGGAAGTGAAAAGCTCTTTGATGGACTCTCTCACCTACCCCTCATCCTCAGAAGGGGCCCTAAACTCTTTCTTCCAGAATCCTGTGTTGCCAGCTTTAAGAAAGAAGCCCCCAAACCCCAGGCAACATGCTGATTCAGGTTAGCTTTTCCTCAGACCCCAGAGAAGCCAGTTGCTTCTGCTCATACTGCAGAGTGGATGAAATAACTCCCCACCATCACTGGCTCTCCAGGTGTAGCTATGCTGCCTACTACTGGTCACCACGTTAATTCAACCTCCTCAAACTCATGCTTAAGAAATGTGGCACAAGGTACCAAGTCAGGCAAGACTATGATTGAGCTTTCAACAGAGGCCCAATGGTCCTTTACTGCTGAGCCAGTACCTTATCTCAACTCCACACTAAGTCAACACTACCTTAATTAAGCTTGCTCTGCATTGCCAAAGCAGGAATCAGTGTGAATTCATGAGCAAACGAGGCTCTGAATGAAAACCACAGCACCCCTGGCACACATTGCAGTGCCCTCTCAATTTAACATTCCCCTCCTGTTCCTACAACTCTTTAACACATAAAAAGATCCTTAATATCAGCTAGTCCAGATACAATTATACAAAGCTTTCTAAGGCAGAAGAGGCCCTCTCTGCCTGGCATTAAAAAAAAAAAAATGTTCTTTCCAAGCACTTGCCCCAAGTCACCTGGGGAGTCAAGAGTAAAAGCAGGGTCTCTCAGGGACCATCATGCCCACCATATAAGGTGTGGTTACTACTGGAGATGACATCTTCAGGCTTCTCCTTGGTTCATTCATTTTCAGAACCATGATAGTGTTTATGTCGATACCTCATGCACAGTGGTAAGCACCCTACAAAACTATACACAGAGGGTGAGATATATAAACTCCCTGAGAAAGGAGAGGCTGCCTGTACAAAGCCCCCCACCATCTCCAGAATCATGCTTACCATGAGATCAGAGACCAGGAAGGTGTGTATTCTGTGTGGAATGTCTGAATTTGCCAGATCTCTGAGGAGTTGGACTTTTCCCAAGAAGCATTTCGCCCTGACTCTTGATAACTGTCAGCACATCTCACTAAGACAGGAACTCCTGAGATGAAGATGCCAAACAGCCGGGAACCATTAAATAAAGCTCATGTGGATGAGGGAAACCAGGGACTGCACAATTCTTATTCTCCGAGTTGCATGCTAAGAACTCTGAGAAAGGAACGAGGTCATTAACGTGGACCATGCTGTTAGCAAACTTTACCTCACAGAGGCCGGTGTTGTAATGCAAGTGTTCTCCTCCAAGACACTGCAGACATATTGGGCTGCACAATCCTTGGTCATGGGGACCTGTCCCGTGCATTATGAGATTACTTAGCCATAACCCTGGCCTTCTCTATTTGCTAAGTGTCAATAGTGCCTCATCATGATGGTTGTGACATCAAAAATTGTCTCAACATTGTCCAGTGTCCCTTAAAAGACAAAACCACTCCCATTTGACACTCAGTACTGCAGTGGCTAAAGAGTGCAGGATTGGAGTCACATTCTGCTGATCAAATAAACTTAGAACATGTCAATTTATATAGCCCTCAGGGGCCCTAACTGCAAATACAGTTAGCATTAATACCCCTGGTAGGATGGTTATGGGGATTAAATGAGACATCACCAATGAAGCACACAGGATCAAGCCAGGCTCATGCAAAGCTAATGTTCTTATCCCTGTTACCATCCTCACTTTTCAGAAATGGAAAGTGGAGGTTGGAGAAGTGAGAGAATCTACAGCCAGTAAACAGCCTAGCTGGGGTGTGAATCTAGATCTATGTGAGTCCCGATAAGCTCAAGAGCCATTAGATGAGCTACCACCATGGGGCAGGCCCTGAGCTGGCTCTTCAGCTAGAGTATTTCCAAATGCAGTGAGAGAGGCCCACCCATGGCATGGTAATTTCAGTAATGCCTGTTTCAGGCACTTTGGAGAGAAACACAAAGTATGTTGTATTCTCACACCAAAAAAGCACCCAACCCAGCTCACGAGGGAGGGCACAGCTTACTCAATTTGAGTCCTAAAGGAGTACAGAGCTCCTCCTTCACCACACTGCTTCTCATAAAGCAATTGATAGGCAGCTTTTAGCAGTGACTGCAGCTGTGCCCCCGATGCGTGAGGTCTACAGTGAGCTTGAGCAAGGCCACCAGCCCCCACATATTTGTGGAAAGGAAGGAAACCACGGAGCATTGTGGAGCCTGAGTCAGATCTCTTCACTGAAGAGCACACAATGGGCCCGTGCAAAGCTGCCTTTGCCTGGAGTCAGGGCATTCTTCAGCCTTGTAGTGAGAGGCTAGCACACCCAGGTTGCCAGCACAGAGCTCTTTGCTTAATGTCAAAGACAATTAAAACTTACTCAGCATGAATAGGTAGTGGTGATGAGTAAGTAAAACTCCACATTTCCATCAAAGCTGGCCTTCTGCTGTGAAGAACGGGATTGCATAAGAGAAGACAATGGTCCTTTGGACAGACAAAAGGGTTGCACAATGGAGATAGTTTAACCGTCTTGCATTTCCTTGAGTGGGCTCACTGATAAAGGCGTACAGTCATAGTTCCACTTCATCATGGTTTGTCATCCTGCACCTGTACAGAAGAAACTGAGGGGCTTGAACCTGTCCCACGGAGCAGTGCCAGGCTCCTGCTAGGAAGGCAGGAGGGCCTGGCCCCACAGTAATCTTTGCAAACAACCTTCATTGCCACTTCTTGTCATCTCTAATAAGAAAGAAGATTTGTGGGCCAGTGCCACCCCATGTGGCCCTCAGTGCAGGAGTATCAGCCTCCCCTATGAGCCACTAGAAATGCAAACACTGGGTTCCACCTTTAAAAACCACCCCCAAATCCATCTTCCTTTCACCATCACTTGCATTATAACCATCCTGTATTTCCTTGAGTGGGCTCACCGATAAAGGCATACAGTGAGCAAATATTTTATGCAGCAAATATTTTTGAGTACCTACCTACTCTTTGTAAAACTTTCCTACTAAGTGCTAGATATAAAGTGATGAAATAAAAGTTATGTACAAGTACAAACTTGATGAGGTAATTGTTATGTATATTTAAAACATGCCAATAAATTAAAAATTAAGTCATGAAGTAAACTGACATGATTTTTGTCCTCATAGACTTTAAGTTCTCACTGTTCTGTGGGAGTTGATGGCCACTTTTGACTCAAGACAGATTTGATACAAACTTATTTTTGCCAGATATGCTAGTTATACAGCAGGCTAATTTAGGACACAAACTTTAGGAGGATGCTGGGTGACAAAGTGACAGAAACGATGAATGAGAACTAGGCAATTCTCTTATATTTTTGCAGCCCACTCACCCTAGCACTCTGCACTCAGTTATTTATATTTCTATTTCCTCAACTGGGAGTCTGAGCCCCTTGAGAACTGAGCCAGGTCCTATTTGCCCTAGTTTCCTAGGGCTTGGTTCTAGGCTTGGAACCTAGAACTAACTCAGCACTTTCTGGATGCATAAGGAAAGAAATAAATACTAGTTAGACTGGGGGATTGCCCAGCACTCTCAGCATCCTAGGAACCCAGAAAAAGCCTGCTGTTGCCTTCAGACTAGGAAATGGATCTTTGCTGTACAGTGAGTTGCATGTCAGCAAAAATTCTGCAAGCAGAGCCCTGAGTGTCTCTATAAGCCACGTCCCCATGGGAAGGATCTGAAACAGAGCACCCTCCAGGGAAGTCACCACTGTTTGTGGCGGAGGAAGCCAGAAAAGGCCAAGAAGGAAGGACAAGAGAGACAGCTCTCCCTGGGGGTGGAAGAAACACAGGGCAATGCTGTCCTACCCAGACTGCTTGGAAAACAAGAGCATTAGTCATCTGACACTGACAAGAAGCAGCTCAGTTCACAGGAGACTTTGCTCAGCTGGAAATCCTCTGGCAAGCTGATAGCAGCAAGATTTCATCTCATTCAGGCCCGTGATGGATTTATGCCAGACTATGTATTTATTGGGCAAGGAGAAGACTAAAGTATGAAAACATATCCCTCATGCTGAAGTGGCCTTACCCAAAAAGCAAGGTGCAACATGGGGCCTTCATATCATTTTTCAGGTCTCAAGACTAAGATCTCCCCAGAGTAGATGCCTGTACTGTTTAGGCTTTGCTTGTGGGCATTCCTTAACGTGATATACGAAAGCAGGAGCTTTGGGACAGAATGAAAGTGAAGACAACTCAGGGGCTGCAGGAGAGCCTGGAAGTAGAAATAGAGGAACAAAAAGAGGAGGAAGAGGATGGGGAGGAGGGAAGGAAGGAGGAAGAGCAGGAGGGGGACAAGAACTGACAGAGCCCCATAGCTAAGGCCACAGTGGAGCAGCTGCTGAAGGACAGGGATCTGAATTCCAATTGGTGCCCCAGAAGGACCCTCCTCTGACTGAAAAGCTCAGGCCAAAAGATGCTGCCAGCCTTCCCTAGGCCTCAGGGATGAAGAGGGAAGGATGAAGAGAGAAGGCCCAAGCAAGCTGTACTATTACCTTCAAAGTACAGAAGCATCTAAGACAAAGCTTAAGTGGAGACTTCAGGGTCTCCTGCCTTGTGCAGGAGGAGAGGTGGGGGTGGAGAGAAAGGAGTTCCTAGCCCAACAACCCACCCACTGCTACCCAAGAGCTCCTGGGCTGAGCTTACAACAGAGCTGTCCAGGGAAGCTCTGAGGAAAAGTCATGAGCCAAACTAGAGATGACATAAAGGTCCATCACCTCTTCCAGTGGGGAGCTCAAGTTCAGGGACTTGGGGTCCAAGAGGAGATAATAGGCTCCCAGCATGCACTTGACCCTCCTGCTACACCAGCTTCCCATGGGGTGGGCCAGGCAGGAGCAGACAGAGGCTATGAAATGCTGGAAGCTGGACCTGGAGAGAGAGTTGGAGAGAAAGACTAAGATTTAGAAAAAGGGAGTCAATACATAAGGATCAAAGAGAGAAACAGATGGAGACAGAAAAGAGATATAAAGCAAAGTGAAACCAAATAAAAACATTAGTTACTAAGGCTGACTGAACATTATTTTGAAAGTTTAACCTGTATTAATGCACTTAGTTAACTGCTTACAGCATTTTATAGTTCTATTGTTATTATCCACTATTTCAAAGACTAAGAAACTGAAATTTAGAGTTAGCAAGTGCCTGAACCAAGATATAAAATATAATAAAGCTTGGTTCTAAAATATAACTTTATTTTTTTCCATAATTTTATTGATAAACAAATAGCAATGAGACAGATTCAAATTAAACTGGTAAGACAGTTTCAATAATTAATACATTGCATACATTCTTCCTAGTGGTTAATTGTTGTACAAGATGCAGACATGATATCCTATTTGCAAACACCATTAGAACAAATCACTCTATTCATTAAGAGAATGTAACTATATACCTATCCTAACCACTTTGAATACACAGATTCAAAATGGACATTCATCTTTATCCCCTTTTTTTCTTAAGTTCCGTTATTTGAATATTATAGGTGTGTTAACTCAGCAAAATATTCTAAAAGAGTCCAGTAGCCCATAATAATATTGGGTCTTCCACTTGACTGGCAGTGTCAGAAATTGTTGACCTGAGTGCCCTGCAGCTCAACATAACACCATGGCTTTACTTCACATATTTCGTTTTTATACTTTTCTGCTGGATGGTTAAGACCAAGGTAAAGCAGAACCTATACAACAAGAGTTATACCTTTTGGGTCTGATAAGGACAGTGAAATCCCCTCAGGATTTATCCTGAGATACTGTACTTCAGATTGTAGAACCTTTGTAAGTGTCAGCCACATGGATGAGTCACAGCATTGCTTGGCCAATGTGCTCTCTGCGAAAGCCTGAGAGAATGTTTTCTCTCCATGTGACTCTCCTTACGCACACTCTACATCATAGATCACTTTCCTCTTTGGCCCCATAATTTCCTTGGAACACTACTGAATTACATGATGTTACAATACAAGTTCTCATATGTCCTGAGTCTTAATTGACCTTAGAAGGCTAGGGCAAAAATGTTGGCTTTCCTTGCAGCCCTCCTTTTTCTCTAATTTTGGTCTGCAAACTTAGGTTGTTAACCATCCA
>NW_004524670.1:8547938-8559166 GCF_000260255.1 Octodon degus
AAAATCTCACCATATACAACCTTGAAGCAGGACAGTCCCACAATATTCCTTTTCCTGTCTCTTGCTTTCATTCACCACCCCCTTCTTCTTGAACATCCATCTACCCAAGAGACATCTTAGCAGTAACTGGCATGTCATGACAAGCCGTAAAATATAACTTTAGAAGTTTCCAAAATACAATAAAAGAAAGAAGAAGGAGAAAGTGAATCAATATGAAGACATTTTACTGAGGATAGATGGATATATGGATGGATGGATAGATGGATGAATGGATGGATAGATGGACAGATAGATGGACAAATGGATGGATGACAGGGAGGTCATGATAAAGACATGGAGCACAACCAAGACCTCACTACTATCAAGATGGCCCTGACCCTGTCTGGCTTTCTTCCTATACTATCCAGGAGAATACTGGATCTATTATTTCACCAAGTCCGTTTCCCTGAATCAATCATTACCATAAAATAAGACTGTCAGAAAACACATAGCCTACAACTTAGAAGTTAGTCCTGTCCCCCAAAACTAGAGTTTAAAAGCATGCCCCTTACATTACAGGATCCAGAAAAAATTAAATGACTCGGTGTTTCTAAACTCTATTCAGCAGGTAATTACTACATGTTCCCCCTGGACTAGGCCCTATATTGGGCAGGCAAAAAGGAGAATATGGCCTCTGAGAAGATGGCCTCCACAGGGCAACATCAACACAATAACTCTTATATGTTCAGTCCTGTAATTACCATCGAGCTAGACCCTAAAAGTGAACTGGAGTTTCTCTAGTGAAGAAGATGGCAGCAGACACTACCAGAAGGAAAAAGCACATGAGCTAGGCCTAAAAATCATAATAGGGCCAAAGAACCCTCCAGAAAGTCATTAGATGTTTAGTCTCCAGAACTGCATAGGGAGGAATTAGCAGGAAATGATGCCAGTGAGAAACATGGGGGTCAGGCAGTGTTAAGTTTTAGCACCTTGCTTAAAGCATATGTTTTAAGGTCAGCTGCCCCTGGAAATCTGGCCAAGCTCAGAGTTCTCTCCCACAAAATACACATGCAAAATCTTCTGCATTCAAAATCAAATGTTCTCAGATCTCTAAATAGGGAGCTACAGATTATGTGTAGCAGAAAAGTGACATACTGAAATCTGTGTATTCAGAGATGGAGGGAGAAACATAAACCTGGAAGATATTATAATACATAAAATAAGAACACAAAACACATCAAGAGCTTTCTTATATGTGGAATCTACAAAAATGAAACACATAAAAGCAGAAAGTAGAGTGGTGGTTATCATTAGCAGAAGAGAAATGGGGGAAATGAGATGTTGGTCAAAGGTACAAAGTTGAAGTTACATAGAATAAACAGTTCCAAAGATCTAACACCCAGCATGAAGATTATAGGTAACACTACTGTGTTGTATACTAGAAATACCTAATACACAAAAATATAGTATATAGCAAGTGACTGATATGTTAAACAGCTTCAGTAATATGTTAAATACTGCAGTAACCAATCTACAAAACGTATTTCAAAACATCATGCTGCGTAATTTGTTTACAATCTTTATTTAAAAAAAAAGATGAGATGAGAGCAGAAGTTTAAAAAGTGCTTTGTGGCCAAACAAGTTGGATTTGAGACCCTGTTCTGCCCTTTACTAAGACTTCAGGCCACTTGGTTCACCATTTGGCAAATGGGTTTCTCTAGGTAAATGCTCATAGGACTACAGGTTGAGTGTTGCCTGTTCAAAATGTTTGGGACCAGAAGTGTTTCAGATTTGGGAGAAAGGGGGCTGAAATGTTTGGCCACACACAATGACATGTCTTAGGAAGGGAACCTGAGTCTAAACACAAAATTTACTTATGCCTCATATGCACCTTGTACACATAGCCTGAAGCTGATTTTACACAACATGTTTAGTGCATCTGCATGTTGACTGTGACGCATCACCTGAAGCCAGATGTGGAATTTTCCACTTGCAAAATGCATCCAACGTTTAGGATTTGGGAGCATTTCAGACTTATCCTATCTAACAAAGCAAAGACTAAGTGCTAAATGTGCTTACCACAGAATCCAGAGCACTTGGAAAGCACATGGTGACACCTTTTCTGCTCTTGCATTGCTGGGGATGGAACCTGAGGCCTCTCCCAGGCTGGGCCTTCTACCATTGTGAAGCCTTTGAAATGATGAACACAGCTCTGGTGGGCACAGTAAAGAGGAGGAGCCTCTTGGCTTTTGCAGCGTTGCTAGACGACTCAGCTCTCCCACAGCCCCAGGAAACACCCAGTCCAGGCCCTGTTCCTCAGACAAGGGCTGTGCTCTGAACAAAGCAGGCCCTCAGGAGATGTGTACTCTGCTACCTTTCCAAATAAAAGATCCTTGCACTTCCTGGGACCTGACAAAATGTCTCAGTCACAAAGTTTCCAAACAGATACAGAATCAGATTGTGCATAAGATTTTAAACTTGGCAATCAGAAGCCTATTCTTCAGGTTGTGAAAGCAATATTCAAATGGCTGATGGTGCAGATTCCCAATCAGATGACACAAGGATCTATTGAAGATGCCGACTGAAGATATACCACAAACATGTCATCATGTGTCATCCGGCAGGAAGGACATGGGCCATTGAGGGAAAATCTGGCTACAGAATACAAATCCAAGTTCTAGGCACTCAATAAATATTTGATTAATGAACAAAATGAAAGTTAAGGCTGGACTTTCCAAAGTGAAAGAACAGTGAAAATTAATACCTTGGGATTTACCTAGACATCCAAGTCTTCCCATTCTACAGATGTGGAAAGGAACATGTAGACACGCAGCCATAATCTTAAGGCATATTTCTTCTAGATTACGTTCTCCAAATACCTATACAATAAACTCCCTCTCCCCACTAGTTCAGAGTGACTTTGCAGATAAGAAATAGGTCCTTGAAGTTAATGTGAGATCACTGGGGTAGACTTTAATCCAGTCTGACTGGTGTCCTTATAAAAAAGGAGACATGCACACAGGTAGAACATGATAAGCAGAGGAAGAAAGAGATGGATCTCCAGGCCAAGGGATACCAAAGTTGCCAGCAAACCACCAGGAATTATATCATAAACATAGAAGAGCTGCTTTCTCACAGCCCCTTAGAAACCAACCTTGCCGACACCTCGGTCTCAAACTTCCAATCTCCATAAATCTGACACATGAATTTCTCTCGTTCAAGTTGCCCGGTCTGTGCTTTGGTAGAGCAGCCCTAGAACACTCACACAGTGCTCACTCTGCTTCTACAACCCCTGGCTCTGAAGAGACAGGAAGCTCTTTCAGGTGACTCTTGGGGGGATAGCTGAGGAAATCAGCCTCTTTAAAAAATAGTCAAGAGTTTAAATAAATTGTAAGTTAAGGGATTTCATTATTCATTTTTCTGACTAATATTTTCTGAGCACACGAAACAGGCCTGCCCCTGCTGGTGATGAGCTGCAGAGGAAGGCCCAGCCTGGAGCATCCTGGGTACAGCATCAGCTCCAAGGTCTTGGCAAGCACCTATGTGGGAGAGAGTGTCAGGGAAGATTTCACAGAGAAAAAAGACATGTAAGAAAGTCTGATGAGGGGATTAGAACCTCCCATACAGAGAGTGGAGGAGGGCATTCAGAGAAAGAGAGCCCATATGCAAAAGCCTGAAACCCCCAAGGCAGGGGCTCACTGAAGGATCACGGATGGAGAGGAAGCTGTGGAGGTCATGAAGGGCTCAACCTGAGTGAAGGGCTGAGTGTGTAGACAGCACGGCAACAGTGTGACTTTGTCATATTTCATGATGATCACTCTGGAGATGGCCTTGAGGCCAAAAGCCTTAGCAGCTGTTGTCCCCATGCAGGTGAAAGACAAGGGCCTAACTAAGGCAGTCGCAGAGGGGATGACTGGATTGCAAAGACCTTCCTGAATCCACTTTCCAGGCTGTGTTCATCCAGTCACCACACGTGAGAGAGAAGCCTGAGAGGACGTGACGTTGGCCTATAAGGGATGATCTCAGTGTCTTCTTCCTGCCTCCAACAAAGAAGACAGGTGCCCTAGGGAGCCCTCAGATCACACATCCTTCTTCACAAATATAGAAAGGGCCTCATGAGGCCTCCTGAATATAGGCACCACTGAGCACAAAGCGGAGATTGGATGTGCCCTCCCTTCAAAGCTGGCACCTGCCCAGCTAGTTCTGCCTGAATCCATGCAAGATTCTCCCATACCAGAGTGCTGCAGACCCACATGCCTTGCCATGCCTGCCTCAACCCTCAGGAAGAAGCAGCAGCACCAGAAGCTGAGGTGAGCCTGCAGCACTCACTGCCCTATCCCACCCGGTTCTAGAATCTCAGAATCTGGGGATCTGGGGGACTCTAACAGCTCTCTAGACTATGCATGGTCCCAGAGGTCTCTGCGGCCTCCATCAGCTGCTTGCCCTGCTTGCCCTCCCCCAGGAGTTGGGGAGCACTCTCTGTGGCAGCCCCACTGATCTCAGGACTGCTCTGGCATGACAGACTGCCTTACGTTGAGCCCATATGACTCCCCACGCTGCCACAGGATAAAGGTTTAGTAGGACTTTGGCCTGGATTGCTTCCAGCACATAGGGCAACACACATGCCCTGCCCTATCTTTTCATGGCTAAGGCCTTCCAATTTCTCATTCTCTGCTTGCATGTGACTTCACATTTACCTGCATTGTAACCCTGTTCCTTTGAACTCATTCAGGACCTGAATTCCAACAATTTGGTTCGCAAACAGAAGCATTTGGCAAGCTTTTGGTTTTATTTGCAAACCCTGCATTGGGTGATGAACAAACCCATGGCTATCTTGCCTGCAGAGAAATGGACATGGCCACCTTTTTGAGAATTGTGGAACAAATTAAGTTCATGAGATACCATAGTACTATACACTTTCATCCATTATATAATTTATAAGTAAGTAAATATACACACATGAGTCATGTTCATTATATTTTTACCATGACTCTTGAATAATCAAAAATGTTTTTAAAATGCAGCTCTGATGGCAGGCAAATAGCCTGTGCATACATTGTACTGCAATACAGTGGTCTGATGAAAGTGTAACTGTTCACATTGAGGCATTGGCAGTGCTGTAAAAATGATCCCTTTGCCTAGGACCACTGACCCCTCAGAAGGTGCTTGATGTAGAAGGTGTTTCTTAACCCACATTAATGGCAGTAGCAGGTATAGATTGCAAGGGTGTGGTTTCAGACACCCCTTGTCAAACCTCATGAGGGGATCATGTTCTATGCTAGAAGTGGTATTTTAAAAGATCACCACAACAGAGCATCTCTTCAGGGGACAGCAACAAAAGATATCCAGGACAGCTGAAACCACATCATCAGAACTCTTGATAGATCCAGAAGTGTCCAGTTTGGCCAGAACATGGAGTACCCAAGTGTCAGCTTCAGATTTCTAAACGTCTATGGAAGTAGAGATACTTTATGGGACCCTAGTGTGAGAGTCAAAGGGTGAAATTGCAGATAAGAAAATTCAGGCATAGGCAGAATTTCACATTTCTAGATGCAACTAGTCACACACGACGTAGGAGTGAAAGCCATACCTCCCACGTGGTCTCTCTGGCCATCCAGTGCCAGATGAGTGCTGTTCCTGAGACAGAACCAACAGCTCAGTCACCAGCAGCAGCCCTACTATCCATAGTGGGCTCACCCGATGCTGCACCTGGACGGCTGTCCTAGGTGGCAGCCACTGCAACTGGTGTGTCTGTGGGCTCCGCTGTTGGTACACACTGACTGGGCCATGCCATCAAGTGCGGGGAGGGGGGACACTGAGCCCCCAAAGCTTGACATCACTCACCAGGAGCCTCTGGGAACCAGCTGGAATTGCAGATCAGTGGCCCGTGCTTTTGTGAAATAGAACAGTGTTTGGATGGGGCACAGAACCATTTCACTGAGGTACAGAGACAGTGCAGAGCATTGTAGCCTAATCAAGAAGTCTATATTGAAGGATTGAGAAGTCAGCTCTGACCAAGTTACTTTAGCGTAAAGGTATAATTAATAGTGAAAGTATAAAACTATAAGTAAAGCCTTCATTAATAGTTTCATTCCTCTTTTTTGGCTGGAACCATGGAGGGCATTGCAGGGAAGAAAAAGAAGCTTCCTAGGCCAGGGATATAGCCCAGCAGGTTTAATTGCCTGCCTGGCAAGCACAAGGTTCCAAGTTTGATCCCCAGTACCACAAACAAACAAACAAACAAACAAACAAATGGTTCCTCTTTTGCCAGAAACCCTTAAGAAAAAGCAAAGACATTTTGCAGAGTTGAAGGAAAAGTGCCTGAGAAAGAAGTTTGCCCAAAAGATGCCTCAAAATGCAAGGAGGAAGCTCATCTGTGAAAAAGCCAGGCCTCATCATAAGGAGTACAGACAGATGTACAGAACTGAGATCCAAGTGGCTAGGATGGGGAGAAGAGCTGGCAACTTCTATGTCCCTGCAGAACCCAGACTAGCATTTGTCATCCAGATCAGGGGTATCAATGGTCTGATCCCAAAGGTCTACAAGGTGTTGCGGCTTCTTCGCCTTTACCAAATCTTCAATGGTGTCTTTGTAAATCTCAACAAGGCTTCAGTTACCATGCTAAAGCTTGTGGAGCTATATGTTGCATGAGGTCCCAAACGTGAAGTCAGTACATGAACTAATATACAAGCGTGGCTGTGACAAAGTCAATAGGAAGTGAGTTGCCTTGACAGATAAGTCATTGATTGCTCAATCTCTTGGCAAACATGGCATCATCTGCCTGGAGGATCTGCATGAGATCTATACTGTTGGAAAGAACTTCAAAGAGGCCAACCACTTCCCATGGCCAGTCAAACTGTCATCTCCACAAAGTGGAATAAAGTCAAAGATCGCCCATTTTGTGGAAGGTGGAGTTGCTGGAAATGGGGAAGACCACATTAACAGGCTTATTAGAAGGATGAATGACGGTACCTTCCATGGTGGCTATATGATTTGGTCAGTTAATAAAAAGTATTTGCTTCCAAAATGAAAAAAAAAAAAAAAACCAGCTTAATTGCTTCAGAAAGGCAATGAAAAAAGAGGCACTGACTAAACAGAAGTTCCCTGAGGTGGGGTAGAGGTATGGTAGGTTCTGTGTGGCCTTCTTATCAGCTGCTGTGATTTTATCACTCTGAGGTAATTACAATAAAGAGCTATTCTTCCAAAAAGAAAAGCTGGGCATAATCTGTGGAAGAACTGCTAGGCGGAGCCCCTCCAGAGAAACCGGGGCTTCCTGTCCCCAGAGCTGTGTGAGTGAGGATGAGGGCTGTTCATTGACGCTGCTTCCGAGTGGACTCTGGCTTCGGATCAGCAGCTGAGCTGGAGCTCGAGCCTGCAGTCGGCCCATTAGGACTGCGGTTCCCTGGCATGATATGAGGTGGCTGGGCACAGACATTTTTATTTAGCAGTGACAGAGAGATCTCATAGATGCTCTTAATTCCAATGAGGCCAAACTCACATCAGTCAAGGGAGGTAAAGAAACTTAAGTAAGAGATGAAAGGAGAGACGGGAAGATCGTGCAAAACCCACAAATGACTGAAGACAGACTACATGGAGCAGAAAACTCCTGCCTGTCCATTCTGAGTTGCTATCCTCAGATCTTCAGCGCGGCACAACTTCCAACCCACATCCGCCTCTGGTTTCTGTCTTCACTCCTGCAGGCCCTACCCTGGAGTCCCAATGCACCTGTGCTCACTGACCTCCCACGACGCCACGTTGGCAGCTTTCCTTCCCTCCGCCCCAGCCGAGTGCACCTGCTGTGGATCCCGCACAGTCTACTTCTTGTTCCAGGATGACTCTGACAAACAGAGCCCAGTTATCATCTGCTGATGCCGGACCTCCGACCCCAGGACACACACTCACTTGAGCAGCAGAGTCCTGCACTGGAACCCCAAGGGGTTTATAAGCTCCACAATCAAGAAGGTTAAGCATTATGCCAGTAGTTCTGAAGGAAATATTCTTTACTTGGGAAGGGTCTTAGGGCTCTCCCAAATTATGAACTTACAATATTAGAATCATGTAATTAACTCTCACAGTTTACACAGCATTTTTCACACCTATTGTTTATCTCATTCTCACAACACCACAAATAAAGTGGATTATTCAGTGATTATCCCCATTTTGGGACAAAAAAAAATAATAATAATAAGGTTCAGAGAGGTCACTTAACTTGCTCACCGCCACACTGCTTTCAAATCCACAACCACATCTCCCCTGGAAATCCTTAACTCGATCCATTGTACCACACTGCCCCCTGGTGTTCTTGGGCAGAGACTCTTGCCCAGCTACAAACTAAGCAACAGGAACTGCTGTCTTCACAGCTCCTCAACAATGGCTGGTTTTGGTTGGTTGATTGGTTGGTTGGTTGGTTGGTTGGTTGGTTGGTTGGTTGGTTGGTTTGGCTGCCTTTATTGTCATGCACCATTCGCCTTCGGACGACCCTCAAACAGTTCACATCTACCCCTCCAAGAGCCAAACCATTTCCTCCCGGTTGTATGAGAGTGATTGGTACTCACCTATCTCTCAATGGTTCTAAAAGGAGTAACATAAGCCAAAGGGCCTGGCATGGAGTAGGTGCCCAAGCTTTGCACACTGGGTAAGCTGGCACACCTCACTTTTCTGTCTGGGATCCTGGCTAGAAAAGGAGATTTGAAGCAACCAGCTCAGCACATTATATACTCATCTGGAACTGAAATGCTGGATGTCCACATCGAGGGTTTATATTTGAGACATGAATATACACACTTCTGCTTACTGGGCCTGCAGGAATACACAAATGGATCATTTCAGCCCAATGTATCCTTGTGCAAGGGACAGCAGTAACCTCGGAATTTGAGGAGAAAGGCAATAAAACAAAAACTATTAAACTCCACTGACTCTTAACACGTGGGTCATCGTAAGCATATTCTCACCACACGCCCCTGATTTCCCAAGGTTCTCATTTCAGACATTCTGGGCCTTGTTCAGGCCACGTGGTGGACACTGCGCTAGGTAACGTGATGCAGTTTTGGACCCAAAAAAAGATGGTCAGTGTAGAGTGTGCCAGGTCTTGCTTGGGAATTCAAGACAAAAGGTCACCATCTAAGTCCTTAAGTGCCCACACGGCAGGACAGAAGGCAACAGAGAAAGAAGGGAATGGCATGAGAAAGGACAGTGGACGGGAGCTGGCAATCAGACTCCAGAAAGTGAGGGGTTCCCAAGGAAGGGGTGCTCACACTGGATCCTGCAGCTACGTCCTGTTCACAGGTAGAAGTTAAACACCTTTGTGGGAAATGTGCCTGTTTCTCTGTGTCCCCTTGCTATCCAAGTTAGATACCTTTTAAAGTTTGCTAATGTAAAGAGAAAAAATCCATTTTTTTACAGTCAGTTCTTTGATTATGAGTTAAAAACATGTAGAGATTTATATAAAATGCCTGGGAAAATCATTATTGGAGCAATTTTTTCGTTTCAACATCCATGTGTGACATAGCCCAATAAACATCTTTTCCTTATGTAAAAAGTTGTAGAGGTTTACGAGTCTCCTGTTTCATTATTTTTTTAAATCCCTTGCTCATTTTCCCACTGAGGTTTTAATTTTGGGTTTCCTCGCTGATTTATAGTTTTCAATACAGCTAACACTACCTTTGTCATATTTGTTGCAAGCATGTTTCCTTAGTTGGCTCTTGTATTTGCGATGGCTTCGTAAGTAAAAGTGCTCTATGGATCGAGTAGAACCAGCGTTTTGAGGTGCGCCGTCCGCGCCCCACTACGCACAATCCTCTGCCCACCTGCCTGGCCTCCCGCACCTTATCTCCACCTGCTGGCTCCTTTGCCCACCCGACCGACCCACGATCACCCTCGCAGGAGGCCTGGGCCCCTCACCTTCGGCTCTGATCCCCAGCCAAACACCACTCCTCCCGCCCCCACACCTTCCTTTCGCCATGAATCACCGGGCCCACTCAGAGCTTCCTTCTCCCCGAAAGATTCCAGGTTGTTTATCTATCTGGCTCTCCCGCACTCTGAGTCTTCCCTGTCCTCATCGGATGCGGAAGTGAAGAAAGTGCCAACTCCAGGGGAGGACTGCGCCAGCATGCGTGCCACAGCGCTGCCCGGTGGAGGTGATGATGAGTCAACAAAGACGGGCCAGAGAGGCCCAAGTGGGCGTGGGAGCCAAGCTGCGGAGGCCCCAAGAAGGAGAGAATTAATTGAACCAAACCAAGTTTAACCTGAAGATGCTGGTTTGGTTTGTTCCCAAAGTAGGGTTGAGCTTGTGGCTGGTTCCTACTTGTTGGTAACCAGTTCACCCATCCTTCTCTTAAGTCCTTATTCATTAATCTTTTGAAAGGCAGAACTTGATCTGTGGGGTTTGCTGTCCGTGTGTTAAAAACCTGTCCTTCCACTATGAATGCCGAGAAGTATACATGAGGATCTTCACAGGAGACTTCCACACAGAAGAGGGAAATTGCTCCCCTTCCACTGTTGGGAAACATGCAATGGGAAGGAGGCCGGGGCTGGAGCCGCTGGGAAGCCGCTCTTTGTCATGCATGCATGAGCTCATTCCTGCATCAATATAACGTAAAAATCTATATTGCATATATACATATATCAAAACAAAAAAAAAATCTATATTGCTCAAACCCCAGACGCAAGCAAGCATTGTGAACGTGAGCAACAGTGGATGAGCCCAGAGTGGTCTCGGAAGTGCTGACATTGGAGGCTTGAGAGCATGCAGGAGGATTCGTGGAGGCTGGAAGGCAACTGCCCAGAGAAGGAGACACTGGTGATTGATTCCTTGCAAGGTCCTGCACTGTGTCTTGCTCACCACGAGGCTTTGCTGTGAGAGATGCCCCCAGACATGGGCCAAAGGGGCAATCAGGATCTGAAGGAGTAAGCGGCAGCACCAGACAGGAAGGAGAAATGAGGTGTGACAGGAAAGGGCCCCCCTGGGAGAGAAGGACAGGAACCTCCATGTGGGTAAAAAGCTGCACACAGCAGAAGACGAGGCTGCAGCCGGAAGCTGGCTCCGCATGCCGGGCTAAGGAGTTGGAACCTTATCCTGGGAAGAAGGATGGATTTCTCAGGAGGCTACCCAAGTAGACACACTTCACAATCAAAAGTATTGCCTCAGTGCCGCCCCCACCCCGCCCGCCGAGTAGGATTTTCTGCCGAGTTCCGGGAGCCCCCAGACCCAGTCCTAGCCCAGGTCCGGTGAGTGTGCGGAGAGTTTCCTG
>NW_004524670.1:8567151-8602547 GCF_000260255.1 Octodon degus
CACTAAGAAGAATATATGCAGTGTATTATTTGTTGAAACTGTCCTTCCGATATGATTTGAAACTGTCTCATTGCTATCTGTTTGTCAATAAAACTTTGAGAAAAAAAAAAAAAAAAAAGTATTGCCTCTCCAATTCCTATAAATTGTAGGCAGTTTTTTCATCAAAAATGCTCATCTTGGTAGCCTGTGAAAGGGCCCAGAGAATCGTGAATTGGTGAGGATTTTCGTCAAAGTCCAGCCAGTTGTCTGCCTAGCGACTTGGTGTCTTTTGCTTGGGGGCTTCTGACAGGTGAGAACCCAGGTCCTTCTCCATATCCTCCAAGCACATTAGAGACATCCTTCCTGACCCGCTGCCAAGGCACTGAATGCCACGGTGGGTACCAGAAGCAGAGGACAGGGGATGTTCCCAGGGACCTGGCTGAGCCCACCCTTTGAGACAACAACTGCAAATCACCCATTTCCAGCACTTCAGTCATAAAGCAAATAGCATTACATTGCTTAATCTTCTCTCTCCCTTCCCTACTTTTTCTGCTTATTTGACACCACCTATATACATATGTGTATCTATGAGTGTGTGTATTCAACATCATAAACCTGAGACCAGCCCTAGCTCTGCAACTCACTGTGCGTCCCTACCGAACCACTTCAAGTCCAAAACTCAGTAATATCTTCTCCAGAGGACAATGCATCTGCTCAGTTGTTCCCAAAACTAAGGCAGGAGGCCCCCAGAGCCCCAGCCAAAGGTCCTGGTGCCTAGTAGCTGCCCACACACCTGTCTGTCCTTCTGGGCCTCCCTACCCATGCTGGGACAGAATCGTGACAAGCCTGGTTTACAGAGCTCAGAGCTACCTGCCTCCTAACCTCAGGGTACAGGTACCCAGAAAGGAAGGCCTCCCTGTTGCTTGTACAAATACTGATACGTCATGGCCTTGTGCCTGGAGGTGGGCAAAACATAACCAAGAACGAGATATGAAAGTAAGTGCCAGGTCCTTAGCTGGAGGACAGCCCTCCCACGCCCAGTTCTCCCCTCCCTGCAGAAATCACTTGAGAACAGCCCCACACTGCACAGCACAGCTGTAGCCACTGCCTCTACATGTGCCCTACGGGGTCACTGAACCGCGCTTTTCCCAGCGGGGCAGCTTCTCCCGCCTTGTGGATTGATTCACTCACCTCCCAAGTCTCAGAACAGCGTCCTCTGCTGCAGACAGAGAACATCCATGCTCTACAGCCCCTCCACACCCAACACCTGCAGGTTCTGCTCGCAGTAGCTCATCGCGTAGCTTGTTGCACTGCAGCACTCTGGTTTTCAAGTGACCTCCAACAGCAGGTGACTCAGGGGTCTCCTGATCCAATGCCCCTCAGAGAAATGAGCATGCAGCTGAGCTGTGCATGAAGCTAGAGATCAGCCTGAAAAGTGCTCCCGGGAGTTATCCGGCCCACAGAGCCCCAGTCTGCAAAGGGGTCCCGCTGCTCCATGAACCATCAGCCCTAAATGCACCCACTCATGTAGTCCTTCACCCCTAGGCTCTGGCTGGTCCAGAAGGCAGAGGAGGCGTGTGCACATAACTCTGAAGGCCATGTCACGGGAAGCTTTGTGACTTACATCTTGGTTCCTTGCGCACTACCTCAAGGGCAGTGGGAATCAACATGAAGCAATTTTGCTTCCCAGGCACATTCAGCAAGATCTGCAGATATCTTTGGTTACCACAGTTGGACAGGAGATAGAAGACATTCTTACAACACCTAATTGATAGAATTCAGGAGTGCTATGTTTAGTATGTCTACAATGCACACAACAGGGCTCAACAGAACAACCCAAGATGTCAGTGGTGCTGACATTAGGAGATCCTGTTCTGAAAAAACCTAGCAGACAGATGTGGTGATACATTCCTATAATCACAACAGTATGGCAGGCTGAGGCAGGAAGATCACAAGTTTCAACCTAGCCTGAGCAACTTAGCAAGACCCTGTCTTAAAGTTGAAACAAAAAAAAAAAAAAATCTAAAAGGTTGGGGAATTAGATCTGTGTAAAAGCCCTAAACATGAGACAGACAGACAGAGAGAGAGACAGAGAGACAGAGACAGAGATAGAGACAGAGACAGAGACAGACAGAGAGCAAGACAGAGAGATATAAGGGCAAAAAGGAGGGGAGGGAAGGAAAGAAGGAAGAAAGGAAGGAAGGAGGAAGGGAGGGAGTCAGGGAAGGAAGGAGGGATGGAGGGAGGGAAAGAAAAAGGGAGTGAGGCAAAGAAAGGAAGGAAGAAGGAAGGAGGGAAGGAGGGAGAGAAGGAAGGAGGGAGAGAGGGAAGGAAGGAAGCTGGATATCATATAAGGAAGCCTACTCTCTCATACTCTTGTGCTGATAGCAGCAGGTCTGACCATGTTGTGTCCACCCTGTAACTATTGATCCACGAAACTGGGGCAGTAAATAGAAGCATTCCAATGGCTCCAGCCTTAGATCCCAGTGAGGATCACCCAGCCAGGTCACATCAATGTATGAAGTGTGAATGGTAGCAATATTGGTTTGTGGTTTTTGTTTGCTTGTTTTGGGGTGTGTGTGTGTGTTTTGAGATGGGACCTAACTATGTAATATAGGGTGATATTGTCTCACTGTGTAGCCCAGGCTGGACTCCTACTCATGGTGATCCTCCTGCCTCAGCCTCTCAAATGCTGGGCTTACAGGTGTGCACCACAACGCTCACCTAGTAACATTGTTTTAAACTACTCTATTTGGGGCTGGCTTGTTAGGCACCAGTAGATTACCAAGGCACCTGGATCCTGATGTTTCTAGGGTTCTTGCCTTTCTAATGTCTCTCCTTCCTTCCTGTTGTGATCTTCCTCTTATTCTGAACTCTGGGTTAGCAAGATTTTTATGCAAACTGATGAGCTGTTTTCCCAGGTGTGTTAGACATATACAAACTCCCAGATAGCAGTGTGCAGTCCTCCTGGGGGGCACCACAAGTGCTGCAGTGCTGTGTAAATGAGGGACTGGGACCATTTTCATCTCATTGGTGGGAAAGAAGGGTAGTAAAAGTCAGGCAGCTGCAATTGCTTGCAAAAGGCTGTGCCTGGAGGACTGCACTGATCAAGGTGAGAGGGTCCCACCAGAGAACAGATGAGCTGTGGCTGAGATTTAGAGCTCCTAAAAGGGCCTGCTAGGCCACAGTGCAGTATCTTTGAATTCCAAATCCATACTAACTTATCGCCTAACTCAATGTAGCAAGCCTCTCTAGAGCCCTTGTTCAGAAGTTTAGCTCATCCTCATGGCTTCAAAGACTTGGAGATGAAGTGATCTCATTCCTGCATGAAGCTATAAAATGGAACAAAATGAAGTAGGTGCTGGTGTATAAGCTGGTGTGGAAGTTCAATGAGTGAAGAGTCTGTGAGTCTGTAGTATTGTGGTAGTCCAGGGACAGTTGTGGGACTCACACATTCACCAGGCTCTTGCTATCAGCCAAGCACTGAACAGCAAAAGAAACTCAACTGTCAGAAAACAAGAGACAAGAAAAAAAGTGTCATAGGACTGTCCTACTACAATGTTGTATATGTTTAGATTTCTAAGTTGCTGGATAAAAGTTTGTAATTGTTTCTATTTCTATTATTTTTTATCCATTTTATTTTTTTCACATTTTATTTTTTTTCACATTCTATACAGATTTAAAGTTCAGCATATCAATGATTGATGGAAAATATCTGATCCATGGTATGTCTAAGGCATTTGATATTCAAACAGATACTGATGTTAAGCTCCATAGCCCATGTTCTAGGGTAATAATATCGTTAAGCTTCTCTTCTGAAGGGTTAACAACTTAAGTTTGCAGACTGAAAAATTAGAGAAAAAGAAGGGCTACATGGACAACCAACATTTTAGCCCTAGCCAGCCCTTCAGGGTCAGTGAAGACTCGGGACATAAGAGAACCTGTACTGTAACATCCTGTAAATCAGTGGTGCCCCAAATTTTCTGATCAAGGAGATTATGGGGCCACAGAGAAAAGTTATTGACAATGTAGAGTGTGCCTAAGGTGAGTCACATGGAGAGAAAACATTATCTCAGGCTTTCACAGAAAGCAAATTGGTCAAGCGATGGCCATGACTCATATACATGGCTGACACTGACAAAGGATCTACAAACTGCTGTACAGGGTTTCAGGGTAAGTCCTGAGGGGATTTGACTGACCTTATCAGATATAAAAGTTACATTTCTTTCTATATAGGTCTTGCTTTATCTTGGTCTTAGCCATCCAGCAGAAAAGTATAAATACAAGGCATAAAAAGTAAAGCCATATTAGTATGTTGAGCTGTAAAAGGCTCAAATCAACAACTTTGGACACTGCCAGTCATGCAAATAACCCACTACTATTATAGACTACTGGGCTCTATTGGATTACTCTGCTGAATTTATGCATCTACAATATATGAATGGCAATGCAATATACATCTCTAACATAAGTAAACAAAAAGGGGGATATAAATGAAGAACCATTTTATAGTGAATATATATATATATATATATATATATATATCTCTGTATATACAAAATAGCATAGATATATAGCTACTTTCTCTTAATTCAATGAGAAGAAAGTTTTAAACTAATAGTGTTTAGACAAGATATCATGTTTGCATCTTGTACTACAAAGACAATATGCAATGTATTAATTATTGTAACTGTACTACTAACCTGTTTTGAAACTATCTCATTGCTACTTCTTTCTCAATAAAATTATAAAAAAGAAAAAAATCCAACCATTAGAGGGTTACAACTTTAATTTATAATTCATACTTTGAGAAGGGGGACATTGCCCTAGGCACTTCGTAGATAATTGGTATATACCCAAAACTGACAAACAACATGTTAATTTTATTCTATATAGAGAGATATTTTCAGCTTCAATGACATATACTCAATAAATCAAAAGTGTATTATTCAGAGTGGGGTGTACTATCCGTTTTAATATACAGGCACGGTGTGAAATGATACACGCAATCAAGTTAACACACCCATCACCTGACATGGTTACCTTTGTGTGTGCATGTGTATACATGTGTGCTGAGAATACTGAAGACCTGGTCTCTTAGCAACTTTCAACTACACAGTACTGTACACCTGTACAGCTATCATCCGTTGTGCTCCCCACTCTCTGCATTAGGTTTCTGGGAATTACTCACCAATTATCCTGGAGTTCATGCCTTCAACCAATGTTTCCATTTCCCCAATCCACCCCCACCTCTAGTAGCCACCCTTGTGCTCTGCAGGCCTATCAGTTTGCTTTTTAGACATGACGTACAAGTGAGATCATACAGTATTGTCTTTCTGTGTCTGCCCATTTCACTTAGTATAATATCTTCTGAGAAAGGCATAAATCTCACACTAGTAACTGTGCTTTGAAAATTTAAAAAGGAGTGAGGGCATAGTCCCTCATTTTGAGTTTTTCTACATTTTTATTAGTGCATATTGGTTATACAGGTCAACGGCTTTTGTTTTGGCAGGTTTGCACATGCACATCACTCACTTCAGTCACTCCCCCATCGCCCCTTCCACCTCACCCTCCCCCCAGTTTCATACTAAGAGGACTGGATTTCAGCACTCTAATCATGTCATGTCCCTGGTTACTCAGCCTTGAACCCTCTTTTCCCCTTCTCCTTCCTTTCCTCTTCTCTAATCACAGCTTCCCTTCTACTGGTTCCCCCTTTATAGTATGTAGAATCTAAAAGAAGACAATAGGAAAAGAACAGTCTTGCTGTAAAGAAGGCAAACTCAGCAAGTGAGGTTTTTCATTTCACATATGGGTTTCTCATCTTCCCAAAGGTACAGCTTTCAACAGGATACTTCAGGCCCTGCATTCAACATGGAGAGCAGATTCGTTGTGAACATGAAGGCAGAGAAGTGGTATAGACAGAGTCTGGGTCAGAATTACTCCCAGGACTTCGTTTCTGGAGGCTGTACCCAACCAGGCTTCTACCCTTCCACAGTGAGGGAATGTGGCAAAGCACATATACATGTGACACATACACAAACATGTCACAACTGATATACTTTTCTTGGCCAAAGCTAGTGACACTGTCACTCCTTCCTCAAGGGTACACAGACTGAAGACCAACTGTTTGTCTGGAAAACAAGGAGAATCAGAAATGCGTGAGGAACACCACCAATGACTATCACAAGGACCACCGCATGATTTCAGAGGGAAACCAATTTTATCTAAAGGTTGATCACTGAAAATGCTAATTTAATATTTAAACAAAAGTATGTGACTTGAATTCGAAATGGGCATAAATCTTTAAGTTAAAACATGAGACATGAAGGAACTGCAGGCTTTTGTATTCTTAGGATTACACCCTTTACACTTCCTGCAGTCACTCTACTTTAATACTTATAGTTGGGGGCAGGATTAGGATAAATATTCCACACCAAAAAAAAAAAAAGAAGAAGAAGAAGAAGTAGTAGATGCCATGAGGCACTTAATTTAAATAGTGGATAAAATTCTGAATTATCTTTCCTGACAGGTAAGGCAGACAAGAAAATACAGTAACAACATTTTGTTGTTGTTCTTGTTCTTGTCGTTTGTTTGTTTTCCTTTTGTCAACAGAAATCAGCTCATCCATGAACAGAGGCCAGTGTCTTCCTGGGAATTACTGAGTGCTAATGAGGCTGGCTGCAACCGCCATTTGTAAGAGACCAGACTCGCCATGCTTGTAACCCCTGCTATGGACTAAAGGGATGGCACCCCCCTTGGGCCAGTGAAAATTGGTTGTTTTCCTAAAACCTAACTCAGAAATGAAATTGGAGGAATCTTGAAACACTGATAATTGCTACAAATATCAGGTACCTTTTATGTGTCAGGCACCATTCTAAGCCACTTCCCTACAATAGCTAATTAAATGTCCCAAGCCACCTAACATGGTCAGTTCTATTACTATTCCGCATTTTATTACTAAGGAAGCTGGGGACAGAGACATTCCTGTGTCCAAAGTCATCAGCTTATAGCAGGCGGAGCCAGGATTCAACTTACAAGCAGTCTGACTTAGAACTCTCTCTTGAGCATCAGTCTATTCTACCGCAACCTGATCAGTTGCTGTCTCCTGTGTGTTCATTAAGTTCTCGCCAGGTGCTGGCAATCATTCAGCCCCTTATTAAGTTATCCAGGGAGGTATGGAGCAGACAGGCCATGCTATCCATTCCAGCCCTGCCAAGGGGTCTTCCTTCTTCATTCACCCAGGGAGGCCTTGCCTCTGCTAAGGACATTGCTGGACCACTTCTTCTCTGGCCCACAACCAAAATGATCCAAGTCAGGGCTGGCATGGGCATCCTGGGCCTGTGTGATTTTCTGAAAGGAGATTTACATTTTCTCCACCTCGCTTCCTAGTGATTGATGGAGACCCCAAAGCTCCACACACTGCACTAACTGGAGGAGATGACCTCACCATAGAAACATTTTAGAGGAGGTAGCACCAGTTTCCTGCCTTTCCTATGAGATTATTAGGGGAAGCAAACTGACTGTAGCTCAAGGAGTGCTTCTTATATTAAAAGGAATAAAAGCAAAACCTTTTCATAGGAGGTATTAGAAGAACCTAGCTGCAGAACACTTTTATTTGAGAAACACTGCCCGACCATCTGGTATGTGCCACACAGCACCCTCAACGCTATATCCACCACCCAGCCCTCCCACAAAAATACCCAGAAAGTGGCCCCAGATCTATGCTTGCCAGTTGGTTTGGATCTACTCAATGCAATGCTGATAGTCATTCCATGGGATTAAATAAACCATAGCAGTAATAGTGATTATCATCAACCCTGAGTCAAGAAAGACTCAGAGATCAGTAATAAGTTTAGGCCTGGTCAAAAGCAAGCAATAATCTGTAAGCCTTCTGGAAAGACCAGTGGGTGTGGACAAAGCAAATCTGAACCCAGATTACACACTGTACTTCCCTGTGGCCAGGCTAATAAAAATCAAATGTGTGTAAGTTGTAGGGTTAGATTTTGAGAATAGAGGGGCCCCAGTGATCTGGCTTCAGGGCCTTGCCAGTCCCTATTTTCTTCCTCCAGAAACAACAGACAAAGTATGTGCTGGGCAGGACTGATTGGTGAGCTGCTCAGTCATGCTCCCTGAAACTGAATTCCCAGGCAAGACGTAGCACCAGAGGCCAGACCAAGTCACATGGGGGCTGCAGTGTGGAGAAAATACCTCCATGGTTATTGTCTAAGAGTAACTGTGCTATCCCCCCAATTAGGAACTCCTTCCAGGTGGTAACCTTGGTGCCACACCAGCTTTTAGGATCAGGCTTGGCACACTCTAGATTACACAAGGAGCTCTGTGTGGACAGATGGACAGACGGATGCCCGGATGGATGGACGGACAAACGGATGGACAGACAGACGGACGGATGGATGGAAAAACAGATTCATGGACAAAAGGATGAATGAAAGAAATATATGCTTCTATCCATTAAATATGGTACTGTGTGACCTACAAGTCTCTCATTTAAAAAGAAAGAAGGCCAAATCCTGCTGGGCATGAGCTTATTCCTTGATCCTCTGTCACCGTGCTGCACACCAATTCTTTAAAGTGAGGACCGGCACTTCAGGCAAGAATTGACCAGGAGATCAGGACTAGGATTTATTCCTACTACTTTCTTCCAACAGGCCTTTGCTCTTCTTGTATCAGTTTAATTGCTCACCTGGCTCGCATATACATTTGCACACCTCTGGTTTCCTGAGCCTCCAATATGTGTCAGATACTATGCCAAGCCAGAGGACAAGGAGCAGAGCTCTGGTCCTGGCCTGAAGGAACTAACTGTCCAGGGCTCTGCCTTTGCAGGACTCTCGACAAGAGCACCACATCAAGCCTGCAAATTACGGCAATGTTCTAAGGAGCAGCTGGGGTTTTATTTTTCATTTCCTCAGCATGGCCGTCTCTCCACATTTAGTTGATACATTCTAAAGAACAGGCCCTGACACCTGGGGTTGCGTTTTTGAAAAATGTGTGGACCATATGCATACCTAATATGTAGCAGGGCTGCGAAGAAATTGGTAAAATGCTCTTGGCACCATCTAGCATTTTTTTGGTAATTCCTTAACATCTTGCCTACAAATTGCATCCTAGAGCACTTCAGAGAGCTGAATAACCCCCAAATGCCTATAGCTTATTTCATTATGCTTTCTTTGGGACTTTAAAGGAGGGGGGAACAGAGAATGTCAGGAACAGTTTAGCAGCATCAGGGCTGATTAGGCTGAAGAACATTCAAAGAAATTGATTTCTGTATTCCTTTTGTTACCAAGATCATGTGTTTCGCTGAAAGCGATCCTATGATTGCCTCACAAGAGTTCCTAACTCACATGAGCCCATTAGCCATTGTTTGGCTGTTTTTTATTAATATTTTAAAAAAGCAAAAGGGGTGGGAAGCAGAGCTAGAGAACAATTGTTAGGCAGCAGCCAGAGTAGAACAGACCCTGCACTGAGAATGGGGAATCAAGCTTCCACTCCTTGATCATTTCTAAGCTGCGTGGCCTTAAGCAAGCCATTGTACTTCTCTGGGCTTCCATCACCTCACAGGATGAGACGCAACAGAAGTAATGATGTCCGTCTCCATGAGGCTGTGCTGGTTATGAAGCCCTGCCACAAGTACTGTTCCAGGAGTACCACACTGGGGCTAGCATGGACTCATACCTCTAACCTGCAAGCCATATGCCCTTATGCAAATTAAATAACTGCTCTGAACTCCAATATCCTTGTGTGTTAGCATTCCATTACTAAAAAAACCGAGCCAATAGTGTCTACCACCTCCCAGTAGCGTCACAGGCTGGGGACCAAGTCTTCAACACAGGGTCTTTGAAAGACATGCCAAACTGCTATACCTTGTACAATGGCGATAGGAACAGAAGAGCAGGTCTAGGTATCAAATGAAGTAGGTAAGGGATCAAAAATCCCCTTTTAAAGAGTTGCACATACATTTAAGCTCAGCTCTCCCTTGATCCCAGATCCCCCTGCATTGTCTTTACCAGCATTCCCTCAAGCTGCCCCAAATGATAAAAGGAAGAGCAAAGTGTATGCTGTGCCAGGGCAGCTTCCAAACAAGTCTCAGCACCTACTTCCAAACATCACATCTCACCTGTGTAGCAGCCACCACATCAAATAATACAAAGGTTTCCATTACCATTATCATCGTCATTATTCAATGCATGATACACGCAGTTACTCTGAATTCTCATGACTCAATTATTTGAAGATTGTCTCTCAATGATAAGTAGCTCATATTTGTGCAGTAACTCAAAAAGCACTCAGAGAACATTCATCATCCGGGTCCCCTGGCATCCCACTTTAAAGGTACAGAAACAAGCTCTGAGAGGTGAAGGGGCTTGCCTCGAGTCACACAGTAAGTAGTAGATCACAGGAGGGATTTGGGCTGTACACTTGGAAATTCTAGATTTGAGCTTATCCTTCTGCCTCTGACTTAGTACAGAGGGCTGCATGACAACGCGCTTAGCTCTGCTTCCCAGGGGCAGGCTCGTTTGGGGCAGGGACCGCACGCAACTCGTACCTTCCTTCGCTTCCAGGGAAGAGATGAGATGAAGTTGGAAGGGTCTATACAGGTTCCTGCCTATCCCTGCCTCTGTATGTTTTCTTCTCTTAAGCTGTTTTTTTCCCCCCAGTACCAGGGATCAAACTTGGGACCTTGCTTTTGTCAGGCAGGCACTTATGCCACCAAGCTATCTCCCCAGCCCTAATTTTTTTTTTTTCTTGTGGCCACTGAAAACACCTTTTTGGCCTACAGTACCAGAATGGCCTTAACATTCACACACAAAAGCTTTCATGTGTATTGTTTATTTGCTTGTTTAAAAAAAGTCCTACGTTTCTCTTCAGGCCAACTTCTGAAGCTCAATCCAAGGCCATTTATTCTTCAATGCTAAATGCTACATTCAACTTCATTTCTCATTCTACGAAGATGGATGGCTGCAACTTGCACATATACATATCAACCTTCATGCATGGTTTATATGTTCTGTCAGCAACCAAAGTTGATGTTAAGATGATTGGAAAAACTGTCTTAAACAAAATGTACAAAGAAAAAGCTAGCTTACAGAATGTCTAGTCCATTCCAGCTGCTGTAACAAAACACCTGAGCCTAGGTAATTTATAAACCACAAAAATATATTGCTCACAGTTCTGAAGGCTGAGGAGTTCTAGACCTGGTGTCTGCCATCAGATGTGGTGGGCCCTGAGGACACCATGATCTCACATGGGAAAAAAGGGAGGCAGCACCCTTCATCCTCTTTTGTGAGGGAATTATTTCCATGTACAAAGGCAGACTCTTCAAGGCTTAAAAGAACTTCCTAATTCTATGCCACTGGATATTAGGTTCCAACATATGAATTTGAGAGAGTGAAAATATTCAGACCTCAGCACTGAGCCCTCCATGTAGCAGCCCCTGGAGAGATGTCACCTGTCCTCCTGGGCTAAGAGAAAGAGGCCAATGCCCTTCTTTGCAGATGAAGGGCATGCAAGTCAGAAAGTGCGACTTGCCCAGCACTCCCAGCATGACATGAAGGGTGAGAAGCCAGACTTGTCAGGGTCTAAAACCTCAGTTTTCAGCTGCAGGACCCGCATGTGCAGTGTGATGGAGCTTGAGGTGCTTGCTTCCCCGAAAGCCCTCTCCACTTCTAGCTGCTTACACTTCAGGGTAGAAGGAAGGAATCTGTGCCCAGTGATGGGGGGAATCTGCAATTGTGAGGTGTTTGGATCTGTGCTGAGGCTGAGAATTCAGAGTAACTGCATCGATCATACAGTGAATAATGACAATGATAATAGTAATGGAAATTTCTGTATTACTTGATGTGGTGGCTGCTACACAGGTGAGACTGAGGTGAACTGAGAAAAATGGAAGAGTAGGGAGAGTGAGGAAAACTCACCGGGAAGGCAAAATAGATGTTGTGCTGGACAGGAGGAGAAAGGACAGGGGGAAGCCTCGGGAATGGCTCGTCTCCAGCTCCTCTGCACAGTACAGTTAGTAGTCCCATTGTAAATTCTGCCCTGAACTCAAGAGGAGGGTGGCGGCTGGTGGAGCCCATGCCTCGGACTCTGCAGCTGCTGCCCGCCTTCCCCAGCCTCAGCACAGATCCACACACCACAGTTGCAGAAATCTCCCTGCCCAATCTATCAGTGTAGTTGAGTTGTGTTTGTGTTCATAGTGATGCCCTGGAAACCATCCTATATCCTGGTACCTTCAGTAATGACCTTTGTGACAAAGACACAGCTCGTGGGAATACATGTCCATTTGTTTAAAAGAAAAACAAAGTACCAGAATTTTACAGTATCTTATATAAACAATACCAACATATTCTAGTGCTTTGTAAGTACCTACTACATTCCAGGCATTATATTTTTAGATAGAGTTTCATCATGTACCATACAATGACAGTATTATTCTCATTCTCTCTCTATAGATGAGACAAATGAACCTGAGAGAGACAAGTGACTCACTGAAGGATATCTAGCATCACCCAGATTCTACCTCCAAGATTCTAGATGGAACATCCATGTTGTTCCAATGCCCTTTCCCTCATTCCTGAGGTCAGTTCAGAGGGAGGACACTTACTTAAACACATAGCACTGAAGACTGTTTGCAGACTTGTGCAAATGGTAACCGCTATATCAGCCTGAGTCATGTGAGAACAGAGATCAAGACAGAAGTAAATATGAAGAAATGCATTATTGGAAGCAACTGTGAGGGGAAGTGATGAGGGAGTCAAGGGAAGCTGAGGAATCACCAGACTGTGATGAAGGACTGACTTTATGAGAGAGAAAGAGCAAGGATGAGCGAGGCCTGGGCAAGTGTACCACAGACACTGTTGCTTAAGGAAAGCTTGCCTGGGACATGGGCTGGTCTTCAGGGCAAAGTGGCCCACAAGACAGTTTCTGATAGGCCAGGAGCAGGCAAGACTTGATCTCTGGCTAGGAGAGACCCACGGGAAGGCGCCATAGTGTGAATGTGGTGATAGGCTTCAGAACAGCGGGAACCCTGAGCAAATCATTCTGTGCAGTTCAGAAGGCTGATTCTCACAGCAGCCATTTTGCAGAATCCCATGAAACACTTAGAACTCTTCCGGAGCCCTTGTAGTTTCATTTTTTAAGTTGGGTGGGATATTTTGTAACTTTTTAAATTCAAAACAAAACTAGCTGATATGATAAAATAAAGCCCTTTAGATGAGACATGAGTGCCATGTAGAAGACAATTTGTGCATCCTGGTTGTGACAAAACTCTCCTCTCTGACAAGAATATCAACTAGAGGGCTACAGAGTTCTGCAATGAGTGAATGTCTCCCTTCCCATCCTGACAAGTGCAAGGGGAGCATCCGCGCTTCCAAGGTACCCAGATGGCCACGCCATTGGACAACTGCAGAGAATCGCATCAGTGACAGATCCCATGGTGATCTCAGTTCTCGGCGTGCACTTCCTGGCGCAATCCCTTTTCTAGGTGTTAGTGAGAACTGTGACTTGCTCCTCAACAGATCATGGCAAAGCTACGAGCTATCACTTCCATGATCACATTATGGTATCTAAGACTCTGTCTCCCTAGAGCCACTCTTGCCTCCTACTGGCCTTGAAGAAGAAACAGAATCTGCTAACAACTTGATCAGTGGGGAAGAAAGCTTTCCCCCAACTGAGCCCCCAAATAGAAAGTGACCCAGCTGATGCTTTGATTCCAGCTTTTTGAGACACCCAGAAGAAAAGCCAGCAGCTGACCCACAAAAGCCATAAGATGCTCAATGTGTGATTTTTAAGCCAGTAAGTTTATGGCAATTTGTTACATAGAAATATCACTATGAATATACTTTGTACTGAGCACTGCTCTAAGGAGAATGGTTGCATTATTTTGATTAGCCCATTAACCCAACCCTGTGTAGGGGAAGTAGAACCTGAACCACCCAATAGTGATGATAGTTATACCTAAATTAAAATGTAATTTGTGAAGTATCGGAATAGACTGCAAAACAAATTCCTGGGTGCGCACAGTTACAGAATCATGGTTCCTACCCTCAGATGTCAGGATGGTAGGAAAAGTCTTATAAGCACAACCTCTGAACTGAGAGGGAAGTTCCAGTACAATGAAATCAATTCATAGTCACAGAAAGTTTTATGTTTTGGGCTAGAATGATAGCATCCATATATGATTGACGTACATTTTTATGGAAAAAAAGTAAAACAAAAATTCATAACAAGAGACTGGGCATGGTGGCATGTGCCTGTAATCCCAGTGCTTGGGAGGCTGAGAACAGGAGTATTAGAAGTCTAATCTGTGTAGTAAGACCCTGTAGACCCTGTACTAAATATATAAAAAATCATAACAAAATCATAGGAGAATATCAATAGTTAATACATTACATTACATATTGTTATACTTAAAGTAGTTGCTCAGAATATAAGATAGAGGCATAAATATGTCTCCAATCAATATTGACACAAACCTTCCAATTTAATTAAATAAGAGACACCAGTAGTATAACTGACTCGCATTTTTCCATGTTCCTACTGTCTTTTCCCCTTTCACCCATCCTAGTTCCTTTTTCCTTCTGAACAATTTCTTCTCATTTCACAATATCTATTCACATTCTTTTTTCAAGTGTCTGTTTAAACTCTAGCTGAGAGAAACAATTTGTTCATTGCAGAAGAATGCCGTAATTAGGAACATTTCACACTGCACTTTTTCCTCTGCATCCCCAGTTTAGCAAAGGACACACCTGTGCCTCTCCCCTACGTAGGGTGTGAAGGAATTGCTTGTGTAAAACCTAAAGAAATGAAACAGCTGTTGACAACGTCACCGAGGAGGGTTTCCCTCACCCAACCGCCGGTCTCCATGACGACTGCCAGCCACAGCCTGCAAACAGTCACCTTGGCTGCATTACACATGCAGCAGTCTCCCACAGAGGGAATCGTTGATCGCTTGGTCGCCATGGTTTCCTTTCTGCTGTGATCGGGATGTTCCCTAGCATGTATATACACGCACATTCATACACTAATGCGTGCGCTAAAGCTTACAACACGCTGCCCTCTGCTCTTGGTGGAAGCCAAAACATGCTTGAGGAGTGACTAGTGTAATCTTCCTGATGAAAATGATATAGTAATCCTCACCCCAGCAAAAGGTCTGTGGTTACTCATACTATCAGCTGAAAAATTCCTTCAGATTGACTGATGGGAATGCTGTACAACTGAGTCTCCAGGGAGAAGCGTACATCTGCAGGCACTAAAACTGCTTTTAAATCTTGGACTTTATAGAAAAATAACTCACAGCGGAGGGGTCAGTATTGCTCAGTTTCCAAAAGAAGCGGTGCACATAATCAGGATATTTTCTCTGAGTGACTAACATTTACGTTCTCAGCGGTGCAGCCGTGGCATCCAGAACACAGCATGAGCGAGCACGTTAGCCTTAGACTCATTCTGCAGTGCTGCGGTTGTGCTTTCCATGCCGACGCTTATGAATCTGCCCCGTTGTGATCTGGGAGTATCTCATACTTGACCGTGAATGCAAATTGTCCGGCAGGTCGTACAAAAGTGTACCTTCTGAGTCGGTGGGTGAGGCTGGAGATCGATGACGCTGGTCCAGGGAGTGCTGAACGATAGGGCCCTACGGGGTCCTCACCATGATGGGGACATGTGAGCATTACAGTGAGGATCCCAGCAATGATGTCATTCATGCAACGTGTCACACCCACACCCTACGTGGAGCAAGTATTAGCAAACGTTATCCTCTTTTGCAAAATGCTTCTTTCCAATCTCTTTGGCTCACTGGATTGTCACAACAAGTGGGAGTTGGGGAAGGTGCAGTAATTGTTCGAATTTATGGGACTAAGGGGCAAAGTTAGGAGGATCTCCTCATGCCTGGCTGTGTTCTTTCTGTCCCACCATGCTGTGAGTGTTCATATCCACATTACGAATGTTACTTAATTGGTTCAAGATGAAAACCATCTCGTTTTATTTTTGAAAGTCAGAAAACCCTGAAATCAAAGCCTGGCACAGATACTACGCTCACAAAACTCTATAGTAGTCAATCTCAAAAAACATAGAAGCAAAAATTCTAAATAAAATATCATCAAATCAAATCCAGCCGCATACTTAAAGATTAATACAGAATGACCAAGTAAAGTTTATTCCAGGAACGTTGGATAATTTAATATGGGGAAACCTATTAACATAATTCACCACATCCCCAGGTCAAAGGAGAAAAACCATATGATCACTGTGAACGCTGCCAAAAAGACATCTGATAAAATTCAATAGTCATTCAAGATTTTTTTTGGAAGTGGAATTAAAATCTATGTCTTTAACACGAGAAAGGATAACTTCTCGAAAGTAGCAGCCAATAATATACTTAATCAGGAAACGGAATAAGATAGATGTACCGATCTCTCCTGTTTATAATTTTGTTTCAGAAATTTTAATCAATGTAGTAAGACAGGAAACATAAATAAGAGAAATAGTTTAAAAGAGAAAATAATATTATAATTATGTTCATATGTTAAGATTTTTTTATCCTAAAATTTTTTTTAAAAGACAATTTATTTTAGATCACTGAGAAAGATTTAATAGGATCAGCAATGACCAACTAGACAATAAGAATTCAAAAGACCCCATTCAAACTAAGGAGCCAAAACGATAAAGGTACTACTAACAAACTTAAGGAGTAATATTCTTTAAATTTTAGAGTTTCACAGTGAGCCTAAAGGAAGATTTGAATAAATATTGAGAAATTCCATGCTCCTAGAGAGGAAGCCTTTACACTAATCTGCAGACTTAACTAATTTTTCAGTCAAAACTGCCATGGCATTCTTGGAACTTGAGAAAATAATTTTAAAGTTCAGCTAGCAAAATAAATGCTTGAGAACTGTCAAGAAAATATTGAAAAATAAGAAGAATGTAGAAAAACTTGCCCTACCAGATTTTAAGTCATATTCTGAAGCTATAATAAATACAATATTGCTGAAAAGGTGCCAGAAGAGAACCCTAGATCAAAGAAGCAGAATTTTTTAAAGTGTATAAATAGCCCTAATTATCACTAAGAATTTGTTAAATGACTTTATCTTTTATACTCCATGAGTTTTCTTTGATTAATTAAATCATTATGTAAAAATAAATAAAATCTAACTTTTATTTTACATTATAAGCCAAAATAAAATTTGGTTCAAGAGCTAGTGTTTGTTTTTTGTTTTTTTTTTAGGATTTTTTAATGTATTTAGTACGGTGTCTACAGGGTCTCACTACACAGATTGGACTCATAGTGATTCTCCTGTTTTCAGCCTTCCACGCATTGAAATTACAGGCATACTCTACCCCACCCAGTTTTTTTTATTAATTTTATTGAGAAAAAAATTGCAATGAGACAGTTTCAAAACAGGTTGGCAGAAGAGTTACAACCACTAATACATGGCATATTGTTGTCTTTGTAGTAGTCCTTCATGCTCAAGATGCCCAGTTTCAATCGCCCTCTCAGAGCGCCCCCAAGGGCAGGGCTGGCACAGAACACCGGGGATCGAACCCCAGCCGCTGCACTCTACCTAAGCAGGCACTGTGGTCCTCTGAGCTATCTGGACGGCCCCTCAAGAGCTAGTGTTTTAAAGACACCATGTATTATATATTATATATATGATCCCCTTTGATATTAAAAAAAAAAGTCAGAAAAACTTTAGGATATACTAATGTATTAAACTGTCTGAAAATAAAGAACTTTCATCCAGGGAAAAACAAAAGCAAATGACAAACTAGAGAATTTAAAATGTGCTCTGTTGAGAAAGAATTATTACAACAAAAATTTATAATGCAATAAGCAAAAGAACAGCCTCATATTATAAAAATAGGAAAACTATATACAGTTAGTTTCCTAACCAATAAATATAGTCAATACATACATGAAAAAAATGTTGGAGGCCTGCCCCTTAGCTCAGTTCTTTAAGTGGCTGCTTCAACAAAGCAGTCAGGCTCAGGTTGCTGTGTTCGATCTCCACAACTCAAGCCAGCCAAACCTGCCCTGAAGGCATTCGGAGCAAAAACAAAAAAACAAAAAAAAAATGTTGAACTTCGTTATTAAAGAAAACCACTAAATTAAAAGTTTTAGATATGGTGGTACATTTTCCCTTAAATTTGGTATGGTCTATAGTTTAAAGAGGGAGTTTAGAAATTGACATTTTTATACACTGCTTAGAGATACCTTGGTACATACTTTTAGAAAAGCAACTAGCACTACATCTCAGAAGTCTTAAGAGTATGGATACTCTTCAGCCCAGCCATTTCACCTTTATAGATTTATTACCTCCAAACATGTTATAAAATATGAACATGCACAAGGCTTGTGCATAGGAATATATTTCATAATGTTATTTGCAATGACACACAAAAAATGCTTTGTAGGTAGAGCACTAAATAACTCCATTATGGAGAATCTATCCAATGGATGTCATGAGGCCACTGACTCATTGAATTAGGCTATTTATTAACCTGAAAGAATGTACAAAATATATGAATAAAGAGAAAAAAGCCAGTGTGAAACAGTATGCAGTGTTTGGTACCATGTTAATAAAGAGATATAGAAAAGTAGAAATATTTATAGTGCTTATCTTAAAGTGATTGGATAGTATATGGACTCCCTTTTTTATTTGCCATTTGGGCACATCAGGCACAACCTGCTTGTGTAGCCACCACAAAAATGATGTGTGTGCACCCGCATGTGTCCTCTCTTAATGAGGCCGCTGGGAGCTGGTGTTTAATTCTAAGAGTGTAGTTACCATGAGCTGAGTGAGGCTTAGGGACACTTGTCTTCACTGCTGAGAGTAGGTGGGTCACAAGAGTGAGAACCTGAAAAGGGAGAGGTGTACGTCTGCATTGTGCTGTCACCTCCATAGTGTCCCAGCTTTGGGGCTCCACCTGGAAACCATGACATGGTTACAGCAGGTGAGGCCCAGCAGGAAGGGAACCATCAGGAGGGAGTGCTGTGAGGGTGGGCGAGCCTTGACCAAAGGGCTGGTGCTGCCGGTGCAGCCACGGAAGAGTAAGGGAGTGCAGGTTTCAAGGCAGATGGTCCTTGTGATGATGCAGCCGGACAAGGACACCCGGGGAAGAAGCTCTGCTAGGAGTAGGGGCTCAGTGTCACTAAGGTACTTCCTCTCATGCCAGCAATTCTTTATGGTTTATAAGAGGTGCCCTCTTCCCGGATCTCTCCTGATTCTCTCCGATGATCTGGTAGGACAGGCATGGCAGTCATTGTCTCTCCAGTTCAAAAGATGCAGGTGAGACAACTGGGGCAACTTAAATTGCTTCCAAAGTTTCTATAAAATGATTGACTCAGAACTGGAATCTCAGCCTGTTTGCCTCTAAATCCAACATCCGTTCACCTGCATCACTCTGTTCTGCCATAAGTACACGTAGGAGTCAGACTCAAACAAGCAGATACATTTGCATTGAAAGAAAGAGGTATGGGCATGGTTGTGTAGACCTCCAATCTCAGCCACCCAGGAGAATCACACATTGGAGGACACCCTGGGTATATTAGCAAAACCTTGTCTCAAATAAAAATTAAAAGGCCTAGCAATGTTGCTCAGCACAAGAAAATAAGACAAGGAGAGGGAAGGAACAAAGGGGGAGAGAAGGAGAAAGAAAAATAGTGGGGAGAAAAAAAGAAGAGGGGAGAGGAAAGATGGAAGAAGAGAGGAAAGGAGAAAGGGTAAAAGAAAGAGAGCCTTAAAGTTACCAAGCTGTCCACTCAGATGGAAAGACCCCACATAAGCACCCCCCAGAGGGATAAGCAACAACGATTGATAGCACCGATAGGCATCAGTGACCCAGATGGTGATCAGGACCTCCTGATGCATCTCTTCTAAAACACGTCCTTGTTTTTTCCATGTACGCTTTTGCCATGACCTTCCTCTCCACTGGATCAACCTCACCTAAGCGGCTATCCTTGTAATCTTACTGGATGAGCATAGTCACCCTGCACTCACTTCGAGATTTTGCTCTGTAAAGATTCCCCTGAAAAGTAAGGTCCTCAGCAGCTCACTCACTGGGTCCCTGTCTGTCTCCCATAGACAAATAAATATTTCTTTCCCCAAATAAATATTTCCTGCTCCTAATAATAATAATAATAACCAGGCTAAAGTCAACATGATTATAAAATGAAAAAGAGCTGAGAAGTTCCAAGTAACGTTTATAATGTAGGGAGCAGTGAGAATAGAGACTAGGAATACATTATCCAGTAACAATAAAGTTAGTTATCTGTTAGGAAAATCTATATTATATCTTTGTAACAAAAATAAAAGCAGGAGTATAGTGCCTTAAAAGAATAAATATTTCTCTTGCTTTCTAATTCAGGATATGAGTTCATGACAATGTATCCGAAAAGCTTTCTGCTGATCAAAGGTAGTCAGGAACTCAGGCTGAGCAAACAGCCAGCACCTTCTACAACTTGTCAGTGATTGTTTCAGAAAGAAGTGAAAGCTTGAGAGCCTCCAGAGCTATTAAACCACATCCTCACTCCCATCCCAGCCGTGGACCAGAAGCAGTCATGTGCTCTACTCAGCCATAGAGGGAGAACCACAGAGGTGCAGAGCACGCCCCCCACAGCCACCCCAGCACCCCGTCCCTGTGCTCGCTGATGGGGCGCATGCCACAATTTCATGCACTCAGGAAGAAGGGTCATCCCGAGTGGAAGCTGGCAGGTAGGTGAAGGCATACAGGTAAAGAGTTTAAGAAAATAAGAAATCGGGCTGGGGATATGGCTCACTGGCATAAGCACCTGCTGAGTAATCACATGTTGCCAAGTTCAATCCATGGTACCGCAAAAAAAGTAAAAGAAAATAAGAAATCACTCCCCTGATTCTTTGTTGTTGTTCTTGTTGTTGTATTTTAGGGAAGGGTCTACAGGATGTTCAGGGTCTCAATACTAGATCAAACACATAGTGATCCGCCTGTTTACAGCCCCCCAAGAGCTGGGATTACAGGCTTGTGCCACCACACCCAGTCTCAATAGCCGTCTCAGCGCACCCTGGGGGCGGAGCTGGCATGGCAGGCCCAGGGATCGAACCTCTGGCCCCTGTGCCTGCTTGCAGGTGCTTTAATTCATTGATCAATTTGGCCAGCCCTACACCCCTGATTCTTAATAACAGTAATAATGAGAAATTATTTCTGTTAGCTAAATAGCAAGGACCTTGGCTCTTCATCCTCCAGCACAGAAGAAAGACTAATGGAAAAGGATGAAGGGTCACAACCCAAATTAATAGCTGAGTTATAAAGAGTGAGTCAGTCCATGGCCCTTTGAGAGGGATTCACTCAGCCAGGGGTCATTTTAAAGGTGTCCACTGGTCCACAACCCAGACCCAGTGGTCAGCTCACAGTGCCCTACTGTTCCACCCTCGGACAAATTGGTTTTTCTTATGAATGTTGAAGAAACAAAATCTTTCCTTTATGCCCAGGTGAGACTACTTGCTGTTCACGGTAACTTATTTGACATCATTCTTTGCTTGGACTGGGTGCAAGACATCAGAAGGAGGTTTAATTCTAGTTCAGGAAAGGGAAGTTGACTGGATAACTTTGTTCGAGCACTTGCTGTGTATGCTGACAACACGACACCCTCAGCGGCATGCAAGGTTGCTGCCACAGGGGACAGTGGGACAAGGCCTGGCACTCAAAAGCAGGCATTCTAGAAATCCTTTTTTCTTGCTATATTATATAACATCTCAGGTTTTTTAATATCTGCCACAGGCAAGATTCAAGAAGTGCAGGACATGTTTATGACCTCAGCTTTCATTTTACAGGGTTCCTTTCTGCGCCTTGTGTAGCAGCTTCAGTAGAGAAGGTGTTAAACTATTTTTTCTCACATAATTTCTTTTGCATATTGTACTTCCTTCAAAAGCCAAATTGATAGTTATAAAACAAGCTTTCTCAAGGCCCGCTTCATATCACATGACAATTAGCCTGAAAATAAAGTTCAAACATATTTCACTGAGTCAAGTGTCTGAGGGCTTCGTCAGCTGACTACCCAGAAACACTAAAGAGACTGACGGCTGCTGGTGAAGGGCAGCGCATTGTTGGAGCCAGGTTAGGAACAAAAGCACTTGCAGTGAGGGCCTAATTTATCACTGGAAAAGATAGCAAATATGTTATTAGTGAAAGGATAAATCACTCTCAGGCAAGCCATGACTTCATTTTCTCTTGAGGGTGCTTAGCACAGTGGGGTTTTTTTCTACAAACAATATCCTTCAGGCAGTTCATATACATCCTAGGGAAGAGGTCAGTGTCCTCCACAAGCCTTGAGTGCCATTCTGGGAGCAGAGAAGCAAATACCGAACCTCCTAAAACACAGGGTCCTGGTTGTGGCAGATGAGTCGGCCCACCTCACGGGGACAGCAGTCTTCTCTTGGACGTTCAGCATCTTCTAACTTTAACAAGAACTAAGCAAATGCAGATTAGCACACACTCTACCATTTGGGGGCTTCTTGAGACATCCTCAGGTAGGGGACTGAACCACAGACTGCAGAGAGGGCAGGAATGAGTGACAAGAGGGAAGGAAGAGATCAGGGAAGGAAAGAAAAGCAGCAGGGAAGATCCAGCTGAGGACAAATGAGTCACAGGGAAGTGCTTCCAGGGATCCGGTCATGAGGGCAATGGTGTAGATGGCCCAGCAGCCAGCAAAGAACATGACACATGGAGAAGATCACCCACTGTCCCTGACCTGGCAGTGTTAAGTTACTTCAGGAAAAAACATGTGTCTCTGAGCTTCTGCTCTCATCTATGTAAAACAGGAATAATGAATGTCCATCAGAGGGTGAGGATGAAGATGAAATGAGAGAATATATGTGAAACCAAAAGGCCTCACTTTAATGTCAGCTATTAGGATTATTGCAGGGCTTCCAGTTCATTCCTTCATGATCCAGTCCATGAGTACTTAAGCATCACATCTGGCCCTAGGTTGACAACACAAACATAAGCCCAAGATGAGCAGACAAAAGCCCTGAGATCAAGGTCCCTTAAATCCAGAAGGACAGACAGACAAAGAAACGCTGAGAGAATATTACCATGAGAGGATCTGAGAGCTGTTTCTGCAAGGAACCAGAGAGTGGGTATTTTCAATGGTGGGTGTCGTCAGAGCCCAGCCATAGACTACATATACATAAATATGGCTGTGTTCTAGGTAGAAATGAGGTGGACCTTTGGAATCCATGGCAGGAGCATGGATTTTATCCTAAGAAAGAAGACAGCAAAATATGTAACCTCCCACAAACATCCTCACCCCCACTCCTTTATACAGTCACTATCCGAGGTCCATTCTCAAGGAATGGGTTGTGGGAAAGTTTCCCCAACCCTTTGAAACTCCAGCCAGGTTTGTCTTGCTGCCCATTAGCATAGTAAAGCCTTCCTAAATTCTCAGAGAAAAGTAGATCCACTTAGTTTTATTAACTTTTTCACACCAACTAAAGAATTTCGTGGCTAACAGAAGACCCAACACAACACAAGTCAGCGTTGTGCGGTGCACACACTTCAAGAAGCAATGGCATACAAGTTACAAATTCCTCAGGAGCACATTGATAGCCATGATCTGGCCTCATTGTCAGCTGTCCCCAAGTCTTCAGGACTCTGATAACACTGCACCACTTGCAGCTACCCAAACACATCACACTACTTCACCACCCCTGATACCTAGATGTTCCATTCCTTGTGCCTGGGATGTTATCTTCCTTGTCCACTTGCTGAAGCCTTAAATCCAGCTAGGGGCTGTCCTCCTTTGTGAAATCCTGAGCATCGGCTCTCCCTGAATCCATGGTCCCCACACAACACTCACTCATGCACAAACATGCACACCCCTTTCTGTGTATTATTTCGTACTATTACAGCTTGTATCTAGCCACTTTCTTCTGCAGTCAGTTATAGGTGAGGCTTTTTCAGAGGTGGCTGGAGCTAGAGTGTGTGACACTCTGCTTGATTCATGGTGTAATGCCAGGGTCAAGAGCACTAGGATCAAGGGTGGGAGTGCTACCTGCCCTAAGTACCCCGGATAAGATGTAAGAGTTAGAGCTGTGGTCACCCCTTGTTACCTTGCTACCTTCTCCCCACCATGAACAGTTTCTCTTCTGCCACGACCCATTGGAGCCTGCTGATTATCGACTGAAACATCTACTCATAATTTCTAACTGAAACTATGTGAAAGTTAAATAAACTTTTCCCCCCCTTAACCTTGGGGGAAAATAAGAAAGGTAACTAAAACACAAACCTTTTGCTTAACCTTGTTATTGCCTTTATCAGATTTTCGTATCCTCCACTTAAGACTTCACCAGTGTATACCCAGTACTAGATATACAAATGATGTTGAAATGGATGAATGCGCTCATCAATTTGTTAGTTTCATCTATGAATTGGGTACATGGGCATCTACCTTTCACTGAAGTCCAAGCTAATCTCCCTCAGTCGCCTGTGGGAGGGCAAAAGATGTTTCATTGGGGAAAATCCAAAGTGACATAAGAAGGCATCGCTAGTCTTTGATCCCATGTTGAAAGATGCAGCCTTCGTTAACCTAATTTAAGGCATGGCACATGCAGTTGCAACACTGTGGTGAGCTGGCCTTCTCTGCCATCCTTGTGATCATTTCTCTGCATGAGGGATCACCGCCAAGCGAGTGTGGGATGTGTCACTACCTTCCTGCCGAGGTCACCTGAGTGAAGAGCAGCAGGGAGTGTGCCTCATGATTACCTAAGCCAGTGATCCTCAAGCCAGAACATGCCTGGGAGCCACGCAGAGGGCTTGTTGAAACACGGGCGGCTGCACCTCACCCTGGAGTGGCTGATTCAGTGGGTCTGAGGTGGGGCCTGAGAATTTGCATTTCTAACCATTCCCAAGGGCTGCTGATGCTGCCGGTCCAGGGACCACACTTTGAGGACCACCAATCTGTGGTTTCCTGATATTTACATTTCTCTGTTAGGAATATAAACTTTCTAGCTCTCCATCATTGCCGGGAAGATGCCAAAGACAACCAGCTCTGGACTTCAATTCCCAAGGTCATCCTATTTTCCAGTGATGTGACACTTGGCAAATAACAGAACCTCAAATATCTTAGCTCTTTCCACCAAAAAACAGCAAATGTCACTGTCTGCTGCCAGTGATTTGCTGTGTGAATATAGTGGGGGAAATAGCCTATAAGAATCTTTATATCCTGAAAAGTACTAAAAGAATGAGAAATTTTACTTTAACAATTGGTGAGTTTTCCTTGGCATACATTGGAAAACTGATATTTGAGAAATATTTTATTGTTTTAATAACAATATTTATCTGGAAAAACATGCAAAATATAATTTTTCACATATTTGAAATCAAATTTATTATATCTGATCCTGCATAGTGAATATTATACATTTTCCTTGAGGCTGCTTTTGTTGATATACCATATAAATTAGTTATGACTTACTGAACCACACTTTGTCAAAAGAAAAAGGCCTTGCATGTCCAAAGCTTAAGAAGATGGGTTGCTTTCATATAATTTACAATGAAACGTTTATTCAGGTGATGGACAAATTACATGTTTATTCCTTCTCCTTAGCTTAGTACTACATTTTTAAATTAAACTTTTTTTGGTTTTGAGGTCATTGTAGATGCACATGCAGTTGTTAGGAATAATGTAGAGATCTTGTACAACCTTTACCTGTTTCCCAAAGGCAACTCTTTGCAAAATGATGGGGAATATCAAAACCATGACATTGACCTTATTGAGAGTCCCTGCTTTATGTGTATATGTGTGTGCATGTATGTGTATCTGTGTGTTTGTGTGTGTGGTTCCACACACTTTTATCACATGTGCAAGTTCATGTATCAAGACACACAGTATCATCCTGAGAAGCTCTCATGATGACCTTTCATATCACACCCTCATTTTTCCGGCCCCCTTCTCTAGGCCTGGCAGCCATGAATCTGTTCTCTACCTCCATAACCTTTGCACTTCCTGCGTAGCATATAAGTGGAATCATGTAGTGTGTAATTTTTGAAGATTTAATTCTGCATCACTGCTTGAGAGCCATCCAAGTTGCATAATTCAGTAGTGTGTTTCTTTTTGTTTCTTAGTCAATAGTGTACAGGCATCTTAGATTTTTATTAACCAATCACTTGTTGAATGGGAAAACATTTTTTAAAAGCATAATGGTGAAAAACTTCAATTGGTGTACAAAAAAAATCATACTTTGGGCCAGCCAAATAGCTCAGTGGATTAAAGTGCCTGCAAGCAGGCACAGGGGCCAGGGGTTCAATTCTCAGGCCAGGCATGCCAGCCCTACCCCCAGGCGTGCTGAGACGGCAAATGAGACTAGGCATGGCGGCACACACCTGTAATCCCAGCTCGAGAGACTAAACAGGTGGATCACTAAGAGTCCGATCTAGTAGTGAAACCCTGAACACCCTATAGACCCTTCCTTAAAATACAGAAAAAAAAATCGTACTTTAAAAAATATCTATCCTGCCTTATTCAATTAATAAATTAAGGCAGAAATGGGAAACAGACCCATTTGATTGGTGTAATTTGTTTATCAAGAGTAGAGATCAGCAAATTTGTTTTGTAAAAGGCCAGAATGAATATGTTAGGCTTTGATTGTCTATACAGAGTCAGCCACAAATACTAAAATGTGGTGCACAAAGTCTGTGAGGGGGGTTTTGTTTTGTTTTGTTTTTATGTATTTGGTACAAGGTCTGTCTATGCAGCTCATAGTGTTCCTCCTGTTTCAGCCTCCCCAGCACTGGGATTACAGGTGTGCCACACTACATCCAGACTCAGTGACAGGCTCAGTGCACCCAGGGTTAGAGCCGGCAGGGCATGTGGTACTGGGGATCGAATCCCAGTCCCTGTGCTTGCCTAAGCAGGTGCTGAGTCCACTGAGTTACCCCACAGGCCCCAAAGTCTGTGTTCTAATAAATATTTATTTTAAAAAAAATTAGTCTAGGACATGGCCGGACACCTGATTTAGAAGAGCAATGAAAGATAAAGTAGAAAAAGAAGTTAGATTGTGAAGCATCTTGTACATCAAATCACAAAGATTGTACTGCGTTGAGAGGTATTTAGAAGTGTCTTGGAGATTTCTTGAGCAAATATTTGCTGGAAAGAGGAATGCAACTAAAATGAAATAATGGGAAGATTAATAGATGAGTAATCAATAAAATGAATTCATGGTGTAAGCATAAAAAAATGGAAGAGCTGAGCTGATTCAAACAAATACTATGACTATCTAAGCCAAAAATGAAAGGGCCTGAGGGCCAGGAAGACAGCTCAGCGGCATTAGCGCCTGCCTGGCATGGTTCCGAGTTCGATCCCCAGTACCACAAACAGATGAAAATAATAAAATAAGAGGACCTGAATGGACTGCAACACATGGGCCTAAGCGGAAAGGATGGAAATAGAATAACTTTTAAGGGACACCGATCGAGTTTAGGAACTGACTGAAGACACAGAAAGCAAAACTAATTCAGAGTTTTAAGGGCAAGCCTAGGAAGAAAAACCAGCCTGAGCCAGAATCATTTTTCTATCATTTACTTGTGCACATTATGAAATCTTAGCTTTGATTTCTTCCTCTGTAAACAGAGTAATAACAGAGCCCTCCTCATAGTGCAATTAAGCACTATTCTGAATAAATAGAACAAGTAAAGCCCATGTCACAATAATGCGTATAAGGCAACTATTCATTAAACAATAGCAATCATGACATTGATTATGCCAAGATTGCTCTCAATTCCCCACTCCCATTCTGATAACAGTTTTGTAACCTTACTTTCCACTTTAAATGTCATAACCACTGCATGACTCCATTATGTAAATACAGCATAGTTTGCTTAACTAATCCCTGATTATGGAGCGTATTTTTGCCACTAGTATTTCACTACTTTAAATCATTCAGGATGTTATCAATTTCATTTAAGAGAAAAAAATCCAATTAAAATTTTTTTAATGTCCAGGGAAAGAAATAAGGCTCTTTCCAAATCTCATCGATTCTCTCTCACTGATCCTCTCACTTCCATACCTCTGTTCTGTTAACTTTAAAATGCCACATTCATCTTGTCTAACCTTGAGATGACCCCAACTTAGTTGCAGGTAACAAATTATGGGATTGTTTGTCAGAGAAGCAGAAAAAACTTCCAGCAAAACTGTACTTTCTTCTCTTTCTAGGTTTAACTGAGTCCCTTTTTGGCTTGTTGAAGGTAAAAATCGTCTCTTTTTTTGTATAAATAGTGTCTAATAACCACACAATAGCTTCTAAGATCCACTTGGATTTGAATGCCACAAGTGGCATACATTAAGTTATTGTGCAACATTGACATAGCTTCTTAAGTTCCTACCCAGTTGTGCACAGGCCAGCTTATCCACAGATCACTGTCACACTGCTTTAATTACTATACCATAGGGCCGGGGAGATGGCTCAGCAGAATAAGAGCTTGCCTGGCAAGTGCAAGGGCCTGAGTTCAATCCCTGGTTCTGGAAAAAAAAAAAATTACTATATCATGATAGTTGGTTTTATCCTTAGTCATAGAAATTCTCTATACATTACTTTTTTAGAAGAATCGTGGCTGGTCTTTTTTTTTTTTTTTTTTTTCCTTCAGATGAGCTGTGTCGTATGCTTTTATAAAGATTTCCCCAAAATTCAACTGGGTTTCAACTAGACTGAAAATAAATGTTGACATTTATTATGGAAAGAACTATAATTTTATCATATTGAGTCTTCCCATCCTGAAACAATTTGTCATCCAAATTATCGAGTTTACTTCCAGAACTTTCTGAGAAGTTTTACAGATTTCTTCATATGAGGAAATCACATGCATTCCTTAGTTTCAGGGCTTTGATCGTACACTATTATCATTACAGTTGCTATTATGAGTGTAATGTTTTCTGTTAGTCTCTAGTTATTTATATTTTATATGACCATCTAATCTAATATAGGTCTTAGGACTCAATTTTTATTAAGATTTGATTATTTTCAATTGATTTTTGTGGCTGCAAACAGGCACTTTTGTCCTCTGCAATTAGTACTTCTAATACCATACCTGTTCGTCTTCACTTTATTGTGTTGACCAAAACTGTATTTCCAGGAACATAAAACAGTAAGAGCAATCTGAGTCCTGCTGTTGAGTTACAAGGGAAGACTTCAGCTGTGAGGTGTGTTCCTGTGAAAACTGCCACTTTACAAAGGCCAAAGGAGGTCAAGTGCCAGAGGCCAGTTAGCAGGAAGGCCAAAGAGTTGATCCTGGGGGAAGGTGGCCAGTCACAGGCAGGCAGGGCCTGGATGGGGACAGGGCTTGTTTGGCTTCTCAGGACATCCTCTCCTGACAGTACTCCGCCCCACCCTTGGCTCTGCATGAAGCTCTCCTCGCACTCCCTGCCCTTCCCTGAGTGTGTCTGGGCATGCTGAAACCCTGACGTGAGCTACTGGAAACATAACCTGCTGCATGCAAGAATGACAAACCAGAGAAAGGAAACACTCGAGCGTCATACAGCAGAATCGGGTACAATTACTTACAGCATTGTCAGTCACTGGACCAATGGATGTCTCATCACCAGAGTAACAACAATCACAAGGACTCCAGTTCTCCGAAATCTGTGTTTAGTGACACTTGTCTTACTTACACAAGAGGCCAACTGATCCCACAGTGGACTATAACTGGAGTTCCAGCATCCTATTGCATGAGTGACAGAGAAGAACTTGGGAGTAGACAAGGCACATTTCTCAGGACAGGGCACAGTTCAAGTCAGAACCGAAAGAGAGAATCAGCTCAGGTTGAAGTCATTGCTATATCCAGGCTTTTTTCCCCCCTCTCTATCCAATTTTTAAGGAGGGATGCCGTCCCTTCACAAGCTTTTTTAAAGATGACAAATTTGCTTATAACCCAAAATATACATAACCCTATCCCTATTATTAATTACAAAATTAATCATCATTTTGAAATAGCATTTCGAGTGGATCTGGTCATTTTTTATATGTCCTCAGGACAGCACAGAACCAGGTTTATCTCTCCCAAGCAGCCCAAGGCAAACATGAAACACAACATTCCATCTCCTTTTCTATTACCCCTTCTCCCTGGCTGAGAAATAAGACCTACATTCTAGGCCCATCACTGCCACCCACTGCCTGAAAAGCCAACTCACAGCTTCCTCAGCTTTGCATTGCCTGTCTCTCCAAGGTAACTAAGCGAGATCACAGTGGCCATGGGACACAGCACATGTTCAATTCTTTGCTCCAAAGCCCGTTCCCTTTCCATCTCCCTGGCAGGTCTTAGAGCCAAAGACCAGTTTGAATAAGACACATATCACCACACAGGGAACCAACCTTCAGTTTTCCCTTTGGTTATGATTCATGACTGGGACAAGAACCCAAGACTAACTTGCTCTAGTTCTAACATCTTACTCCAGATTTGTATGGAAAATCTACTAAGTTGTTGAGCAGGTACCTCATTGATCACTTTGTAGTCAGGAGAGTTTCTCTGGACCGTGGCTTGACACTCCAACCACAGACACCATTCCAAGAGAATGGTAGGTTCTTAGGAGATCATATTTTACCCTGAACTCTGACACAGCTTAACCTTTGTTCATTTTGTTTCTTTTTCCTTAATTTTAACATGGTATCATATTGAGAATTGTAATCAATTGTCCGTTCTTAATCAGCTAGGCCATTTTCTGATTATAAAACTAGGAACAATAACTTAGCCTCTCTGAATTCCCAGTTTTCTTCACCTATAAAGTATCTTTGCCTCATGTGGTTGTCATGAAGATTTCAAAAAATAAAACAAATCATGCACATACAACACTTAGCATAAAGCCTGGTACCTAATCAATGCAAAGTTCATATTAGTTGTTATCACCACCATCAATTTTATTGATTTCATTGCATGATCACGCTTTTCTGAGTCCAGCTTCTTTAAGAGATGTCAGCATAGGAAGTGAAACTGGAACTATAATTGTGATACCGAGTCAAAGGCTCAGAGTTCTCAATGGAAATCACCAGTTCTCCTCATGTGAAAAAATGCATATCCACCAAGATCCAACATCAAAATGATATTGATAGAGTTTGGACTTGTGAAATGTGAGTTTGGACCTAGGAATACTCTGAACACTTTAAGGGTTTCTCAGAGCATTTCAGAAACAATGTGCATAGAAAATGGCTTGAGAGAGAAGCACATGATTTTTTCCTCCTTCGTGACAGTGCTCAGGGTCATACGTTGATTTTGGTACAATAATTTCTGTTAAATAGAAACAGTATCATAGATCCATGTCAACCTCATTTGCTGGATTTTGGGAAATACGATTTCCCACAATATGAAAGCTAAAAAAAAAATCCAGAGGAAATAAAATTTAAAGATCCTGTGTCAAGAGGTCTACTTCGAAGGAGAAGGAAGCTTTAGGAGATATCAGTGATCATCAATAAATCCTAAAAAAAAAAGAAAGAAAGAAAAAGAAAGAAAGAAAGAAAAAGATTTTCTCTATTGTAACTTTGTGGGTTTTGATAACACCACTGTGCAGTCTACCTAGTGGGTTGCTAACGTGGCATTTCAAAGACTAGCTGACTGGGGAAGAGACACTTAAGCAAGGTTACTCACTGCCTTCCTTTAGTTGCTCATTTCAGAAAAAGCTTCACCTAGAGATGGACTCAATGAATACCTCAAAGGAGTCTGTCATCAAAATTAGAGTAGGAACACTGGAGAGTGGAATAGGATGTTGCAGCCACGGTCATGACTCTGGATCTTGGTGACCAACTTTGAGCTGTGGCTCTGCAGTGCAGCACCTTGGAGGCTCTACGCCAGTAACCCAACTTCTATGGAATAGGAGATAATTCAATAAAATCAGTGATGCTCAAGTTCTTCCACCAAGTTCTGTAGTCCCTCACTATAAACTCAGAGGTCAATGCAGGCTTTGGAGAGAAGATATTAAGGAGTTCTAATGTGGGTGAATCTCTGGGTCTCCCCAGGTGGTGGTTACACTTAATCGTCAACTTGATTAGATGGAACTTTGCTCAGGACACTAGCAAAGCCTGCTTCTGGGTGTGTCCAGGCAGGCCACAGAGGCATGACCTTAGGATCTATATTTGGTCCCTCAGCCATCCCTCTCTGGTGCTACTCTGCTTCCAAGCCACCATGAACAAACCTGTTTTACTCTCCTTTGCACTTCTGTTATGTTCCTGCCTAAGAACCAGTTGACTATGGACTGAATACTCTGCAACTGTGGGCTAAACAAACTTCTCCTTTTCCTTGTAATATCAGCTATTTTGTTCAATCGCAGGAAAGCTGACAAACACATCCCACTATTACCACAACCTACTAAACAAAGCAACCTCTGCCCCACTGCTTTAGATAATGCTGTTCCACATAAGGTTTTCTCATGAAAAATCTTGCATTTTTCCTAAGCAATAAAAAGAACTAGATGAACTCCAAATGCATTCCAGCTGGCAGTCTATGGCTCAAGCACAGAGGGAATGGGGCTACTTCCAGAAAGGACAGGAAAGGAGCATTTGCACAGATCACAAAGGACCTTCCCTGCCATGCTGAGGCTCTTGATCTTCAGCCCATGGTGAACCATGAAAGAATAACATGAGCAGGATGGATAAGGGAGGGATGCATGGAAACCAAGGGGGGGGGGGGACCTAGACAACAAGTTACTTCTGCAGTCCACAAGAAGGTAGTAAGGAACACAGATGAGGAGCTCAGGAGGAAAAAGGGCATCCCTCACTCATTACCAACTTCCATCTTATTGAATATTTCTTTTTTATTTTTTTTTTTGCCCTCTCATCCCATGTCTAGCTTCTAAAAGTGGAGTGAAAGTGGCTCTTTCACTGGCATCCAACATTGATGATCCATCCCCTCATACCAAGGGGCACAATGACACCATGACAAAGAGTACATCTTGCCCAGCTAACTAACAGAGGTCATGGTACTGCCTTCTGGTCAGATCATGCCAACAGCTGGCCTCCTGTCCTCAACAGATGTCCACTTCTCTGTGGCCCAGCCATCCTAAGCTCTGACATTGTGCACCTGCACCTCCAAAACCACCTGCAAAGTGCAGCTTTCCAGGTGCTGCCAGGCCAGCAGCAGCCCACCAAACCTGCCTTGCAGTTGGCAGAGCCAGGGCAGGGAAATCCCACTGGCTTCCCAGTGAACTGGCAAAGACAAAAGCAAAAGTCACTGCTAAGCTTCTTGTGTGGGTAGCAGCATGAACTTGCCTCTTGTCTCATGCTCTGGAGCCCAGCACACATGAGCAAGCATGGATACATGCAACTGCACCTGCAGGAGAGACAAGTGTGAGCCTGACACAGGACAGTCTCAGCACTGCTGCAGCCTGGCTGGTGGCTCAGTGAGCACAGCCCTGCTTCTGGAGAGAGATGCGAGCTGCAGCTGCGGAACCCATCTGGCCCCAGGTTCCCCAGCCCACTGGGTGTGCACCTGCTCCTCCCCTGCCTCCATCACCCTGCCCACTTTCCATAGAATGTGCACCTCCCAATCTTTTTTTTTAATTTGCTAAACAGAGGCCTGGATGGATGACAACTGCCTCCTGGAATCTAGCTTCTTGAAATCAATTTTGCTTTATTTAACAACAACACTGAAGCCAGAGAATTGCAGTGCAGAACTTCCAATCTTCAAGTTCAATCCATTTACTTTCTACCTTTCAACTTGAAGAATCAGGTTCAGAGCCAGTGGTGCCTCCTCCACAGTCACCTAGGACTGCCAAGTGCCAGCAGAGACTGATGGCTGAGGAGTGACACCATGAACAGCACTGAGTTCTGGTAATCATGCTGGGAGAGAGACTGTGACTGCCTGGTTCTACAGATGGATGAACTGAGAGGGGAAATGACTAGCCCAAGGTGCATAGGCTTCAGCTGGCCAAGTGCAGTTCTAGAGCTGCAACACCTGGGTGGGGGAGAAAGGGGAGAGCCCTTCCCACTTATAGCCATTTGCAGTTCCTCTCTGAGTGTTCTTTGCTACCTGGGAACCAAGGACTATATGTCACTTGCAGGGTAGCTATGAGATTTGAAAGAGAAGAAGCATGGAAGATACTTGATTAACTGCAAAGTGTTATGGGGGAGAAAAAGACATTTTCCCTTCAAAATGAAAAGGAAGGTAGCACACTCCTATAAGGCTGAGGCAGGAAGATGCAAGTTCAGCCCCAGACAGGGCAACTCAGCCACTTATGGGGATCAGGTCTCCAAATAAAAAATAAAAAGGGGTGCAGACGCAGCTCAGCATGAAGGCCCTAGGTTGAATCCCCAGTATTGGAGGGAAAAAAGTGGATTTATTGGAATTCTGTTCTGTTTGGAAGAATAATATATCCTTATGTTTTAAAATCATGAAACACAGACCAAAAATTAGAGAAAAAGAAGGGCTGTAAGGTCAGCTAACATTTTGGCCCTAGCCTTTCAAAGTCAGTGAAGACTCAGGACATAGAAGAACCTGTACTGTAACATCATTTAACTCAGTTGTGTCCCAAATTTTCTGATCAAGGAGATTATGGGGCCACAGAAGAATGTAATCGATGATGTAGTGTGTGCCTAAAGAGAGTAACATAGACAGAAAACATTCTCTCAGGCTCTCACAGAGAGCAAATTGGTCAAGCAATGGCTGTGACTCATCCACATAGCTGACACTGACAAAGGATCTACAAAGTGCGGCACAAGGTTACAGGATAAATCCTGAGGAGACTTAACTGACCTTGGCAGATACAAAAGTTACACTTTTTGACATATAGGTCTTGTTTTATCTTGGTCTTATGCATCCAGCAGAAAAGTGTAGAAAGGAGGTATGAAAAGTGAAGCCATGTTAATATGCAGAGCTGTGGAAGGCTCAAGTCAATAGATTCAGACATTGCCAGTCCTGTGGATAACCTACTACTATTGTGGACTACTGGACTATATTGGAATATTTTCCTGAATTCATGCACCTACAATATTTGGATGGCAATGGAATACCATCTCTGACAAAATTAAACATAAAAAGAGATATAAATGAAGGCCAATTCTGTATCTGTATATACAAAATTGTTAGGATAGATATATAGCCACTTTCTCTTAATTCGATAAGAAGAAAGATTTGTACTAATAGTGTTTGGACAGTATGTCAGCATCTCAAGCTATGAATGACTACTACAAAAACAACAATATGCAATGTATTAATCGATGTAACTCTCCTACTAACCTGTTTTGAAGCTGTCTCATTGCAAATTTTTCTTAGTAAAATTAATTTAAAAAATAAAAACTAAATAAAAACTAGAGACCCAGAGCACAGGCCTGGTGAATGAGTGAGATGACCCCAGGACCCAGGGGATCTTCATTCAAACACAGTGCAGGCCAAGCAAGGAACCCTTCAGCAGAACTCCCTGCAAAGAGGCTAGAGGCAAGACCCACCCAGCTGATTCAGGA
>NW_004524670.1:8604472-8620951 GCF_000260255.1 Octodon degus
TTTCCTATATGCTACTTCTGGAGGTATTAAAATATTTCAAGTTTGTATAACTAGAAAATCTTACTTTTAGTTTTCAAAGGTATGTTTGCTAAGTATAAAATTCAAAGAGAAAAAAAAAATTCAAAGAGAACAGATCTTTTCTTTCAGTCCTTTAATTAATCTAGTTTTTTTAAAAAAAAAATATCTAGTTTCTTACACCCTTGGTCCTTTTTTATCTTTCTAATATGGCATAAGATGCTATTTAATTCTGTTCTTCCACAGCTAATATTTTTATGTATATGCTTTAATGATTTTTTTCTTTACAAGATGTTTTGGACAATTTCATTTTTGTGCATCTTGGTATGATTTCATTTAAATGTCTGCAAAAAGTTCATTTTTCTTAGAAATGTGGTATTATAAGTTGAACTAAATTCAGAAATTTTAAATCTTTAAATATTTATTGTCTACTCTTTTCTACTTTGAGAATTCTAATTATATGAATATAAGTTTCTTGGTTTTGATACAGTGAACTATTATGCCTGATCTGTAAATTCTTCATTTTTATTTTGGACAGTTTTTATTGTTATATTCATTTATGTTTGTAAATAATTTATTTTTAAATTGCAATCTATTAAAAAAAATTTTTAAATAAAAGCATGAAACATTACAGAAAAAATAATAAGGGAAAAAGATAATCTAAAATTCTGTTATCCAGAGATGACCAGGAATTTAATGCTAATTCTTCAAGAAGTTGCCTGAATGTTTGCGTGTGGCACATATTAAATAGCATCCCACCCACCATGCTATTTTGCCATTTGCCTCTTGCCCCCCACCAATTTATGGTAAGAAAGGAAAAATCAAGAAAGCTGTTTTACTTCCAAGAGGCCAGTTCTTCTAAGTTTAGCAGAGCCCTGCAAAAAGAACCAGGATGGTTTACTGATGATCTTCTTTCTACTCATGAAACTGGTCTCTGGGGACAGTGTCATCCCCCAGATGGGACAAGCTGTGCCCTATCCAGGGGCAAGGGAGGCACATGGGAGTGGAAAGCCAGACTATTCCAGTTTGCTGACATGGCCACTGCCCCCAGCAGAGGAGGCCTTTGTATGGACTGTACAAAGGCACCATGTATCTCGGCCTCTGAGCTGACCGGAGCTGGAAACCCTGGAGCCAGAGAGTTGTTTCCAAGCACTGCCGGGGCCATCAAGGGCAGCAGGGACAATGCCCCTCTTCCATCAGCCACTTCCATGCCAGGTCTGAGTCCCGTGCCCCAGAGCACAGGCTCAGACACCACCGCACGCACAGAGCAGGCTCTGAGAATGTGCACGGCCGTGTCAGTCTTGCCCGGCCCACAGAGGGCTGGCACCACCATCAGCCTTCTCCAGAAAGCAAGTTTTAGGAAATCATCCAAGTGGCAGGAAATGGACCAAAGCTTTGGCCAAAATGCTGCTCACGTGCTGCCTGCAAGAACCACAGATTCCAAGTCCAGTTTCCTGAGACTGTCTTTAAGGGAAGCCCTGCAGTTGCCCAAAACTCACTGAATCCAAAGCATGAGAGTGGCCAGGTGAATGTGTTTTCTAATGCCACACAACAAATTACCCCAAAGCTTCGCTGTTGGAACAACTTGGCAGGTGCCGCCAGTTCAAGGTCACTCATAAGGTCAACTGCCACTGAAGCAGCCACTTGCAAGCTCAGCACAAAGGTCCACAGCAAGTTTCAGTGTCAGCCCTACGAACAAGGCTGCTTTCATTACATGGCAACTCACTTCCCTCTTCAGAGGGCTGAAAGAGAAAGAGAAGGAAGGGGCAGGAGAAGAGAAGGAGAGGATAAGGAGGAAGAGAGAAGTGAAGGAGAAGAGAATGAGAAAAAAAGGAAGACTACAGTGACATCATCACTGTGCTGTATCTAGTTCCAGCCCACACCCAAGGAAAAACAATTACAGAAAAGCACCAACCTTGATCCTTGCCTGGAACATGGACATAATGGCTACAGTTCTGGCATCCACCTTGTCCCATGAGGATGAGGACAACTGGGAATGGTAAACCAGATCCAGAAAGGAGTCCGAGTCCCTGGTTACTCCATAACTACCTTTTACTCAAAATACTAAACCTTGAAAGGCGAAGCCACTTTCCCTTTCCTTGCATGCAGGTGAGTCTCGTCATGGTTGACATGGGTTGTCAGCACTCGCTTCACTTCAAGTAAGGGTCCAGCTTCAACCACCACTTCTTTGTTTCCCAAACTGGACACCCATACTGTCACCCAGCTGGACCCAAACTCCTGGCCTCCACATTTTCCCTAGATGGTTCTGAGTGTCCCCAAAGCTTGCTGAACACTCAGAGCTCTGTGTGAGATGTTCCTGGCAGCCAGAAAAGTTCTGACTCCCTCAGGCCAGGCATTTGTACTAGAACATTCCCTGCTCTGTTTCTCTGCTTACCAAGTAAACAAGCAAAATTGAAGAGGGAAAATATTTTGGATGAATTAATGCTTCGCCTTTCAAACTCCTTTGTCTTATGCACACTCACGCCAACAGCCATGGAAATCCACCTTTCTCTCCCCAGCCTCTCTCTTTGCGTGCCACTGCTACAGGAGCACAGAGGTCAGCAGCAACTGTAGACGAGTGTGCTCTGCAGAGCAGCAAGGAGCACGATTGTTCAGAGGACCCCAGTGCATGTGACCACACATGGAAATGACCGTGCTTTCTTTACAGGGTTGCCTCACGTGGCTTTCTCTTAAGAAACAGCTAATTCACTGGAGAGTTGGTGGCAGACTCACCCATGACAGAAATATCCTCATGAAGATGTTAACAAACACTTTATGCTGCAGAAGACAGGCTTCATGTCCTGCGATTGCCACACCCCTGCCCCAGGGAAGCCTACACTCAGGATCTGCCAAGGACTGGACCAAAGGTATAGTGCTGGAACTAAATGAAATTGTTCCCATAGCCCAGAGCGGTAAGTGCCCGGATGGTCACCAGGCCCGGAGGTTGCCAGTACCTCAGTCAGGAAATTTTCTCTTGAGAAACTGAAGTAAACAGATACAGCGATTGTAGCAGCCAAGTAACTGAAAGGTCATGTAGCAGGAACACTTTTTGAATTTGTACAGGAGAAGAAAGAAGGAGGAGGAGAAAGAGAAGAAGGAGAAGGAGAACGGGAGGGGGAGGAGGTGAAGGAGAATATGTAAAGAAAGTGGATTCTAACTGGGAGAAAATACATGCAAAGAATTTATATGGCTCTTGACTAGGGGAAAGACACTAGCCACCTCCACTTCTAGTGGCATCTGTGGCCAGCTCCATTTCCCACCAGCTGAGGCTCACCTCCATTTCTGAACAAAGGTTCCAGCAATTTCAGACTCCAGGTTCCAAATGGTTTTCTGCTCCTTGCCACTCTGATGCACCTTTCAACTTATAAATCATTTTCACCTGCATGATCTCACCTGATCTTTCCCAAATCCTGGAAGACCAGTAGATCAGGGGATTACCTTCACACTTCTTTTACAGGTAGGGACACAGAGGCCCAGAAGAGGAGAGGAACTCTCCTAAAATTACCCATTTAACTGACAAGAAGGAACAGAACCTGCATGCAGGTCTTCTGGTTCACTACCTGTTATTTTATACTCCCACACAATAGGATCAAGAGCCCCCAAAATCTAGAGTGACTTTAACTGGAATGCTCATTAGCTTCCCAGGCACTCAAACTTTTAGGAAGAGCTAACTAGAGGTGATTTTCTAGCAAGTGCAAACAACCAGGAGACTGTGACAGAACGGAGTGTTCCACCCCCATGAAGAAAATCCAACACTTTTCCTCTCCATCCAGGTGGGACTGGAGATTCTACACTACCAGATGTCCTTACGCTTCATGAAGAATTAAAATCTTGACTTTTTGTGTGAAATTCACTATTAAAATAAATGTCCAACAATTAAATTAGACCTATTGACCTTCATATAAACCACTGATTTGCCAGCTCTGCTGTGGGTTGTAAGCACAGAGGCCAGGACTATGGTGTTCATCTTTGCATCCCTCATGCCAAGCACAGAGGACTCACTCAGGTAAAAGTCACAGAATTCGGTCTCTATGCCAACAGCACCTCTCAGGTAAGTCTTCTTTGGCCCTCAGTGGTTATCTTCTAGCATCCATTCTTCTATTATTCACCCTGGGAAAAGGCCTTTCATTTTTAGTTAGACACGTTTTTTACAACAGGGAAACATTCAGCAGCTTCTACTGAAGCTCTGTGTGGCCAGGTCCTTGGCCAGCAGCAGGAACACAGAGGTGACGTGTGCACCTTCTGGAAAGTGTGCAGCAAGAAAGGGCCATGTCTTTCTCCTTGTCTTGCCTCCTTCCTGCTGGCTAGCACACAGATATTCTGGCTGGAGCATATCTGCCATGCAGTACCTAAAGCATATCTGTCATGTCTGTCACAGAATATAAGGCATATACTGTGAAGATGTGAAGAAGAGGATGAAAGGAGATAGAGCTTTAAAGATTTGGGAGCAACTTTTTCAGCAACAGATGGCTTGATTCTTGCCTGAGAAAAAACATACTTCTACCTTCTTCAATCTACTATTTTGGAGGCATTCTAAAAGAGCAAATTTTCATACTCTATCTTTCCCTCCTGCTTTATTTTTACTTATCATTTAATAAACTTAGCATAATAACATATATGTGTTAGGTTTCCATTACTGTGATAAAATATCTGAGACAGATGACTCAAAAGGAGGAGAGGTTTGTTTTGAGATGTGGCTTCAAAGCTTTCAGCCCTTGGTCATTGGACCCAGTTGCTCTTTCCCTGTGACAAGGCAGAATACCACAGCAGTGAAGGCATGGCAGAGGAAACTTCTCACCTCATGCTTCTGAGAAACACAGGAAGAGAAGAAGGGCCATGCTCCCAATAGCCCTCCAATGGCATGTTTCCAATGCCCTAAATTTCTTCCAATCATCTCCATCTCTTCAAAATTCCACCTGCTCCCAACAGTGCCAGGTTAATGCCTAAGCCTTGTGTGTCTAATCATTTTAAGACCCAAACCATAATAATGCATTTCTTTTTTTCACTTATTCATTATTTTCTTTCTCTGTCCATTAACAGCTCCATGAAGTCAAGGACTTTGCCTTGTTCACAGTGGTTCCCTCATGTTTAGAAGACTGTCTAGCATAATGCAGGTGTTTAGAAATCCTCACTAAATGTGTAATGAAATACATTGGATTAGCTTAAAAGTGAAATTGAGTCCAATGATAATCTATACCCAGTTTTATGTCATCCACCTCTGGACAACTCAATGCTTTTAACAAATAATTCCAATGCTTTTTAATCAAATACAAACAAAGCCATGCAAGAAGAAGAAAAACACTTTAGTAACCCAAAGGACTTATCTCCAAATTTATAAAAAATGTAGAAAAGAGAATAAAACCTGAAAACACATTTCCACCTCTAAAGGAGTACCTCCACAATACCAGCCCTGATTTAGTAATGGCACCTCTCAGGTCCAGCCAGGACTCCAGGGCCTGCTGGTGATAACACAGATGCACTCAGCCCAGCAGGGCTGCTGGAAGCCACTCAGTCTCATAGACACAAGTCTGGCCTTATAAATTCTAAATAATGCATGTTTTAATTATTCAAATGACATTCCTAAAGGAGAGGGCTGCCTCCCTCACAGGAAGAGCCTGCGTTCAACATCAATCTACCAAGCAAGGCATCACCTAGTCAAGTAAAAATCCAGGGCCAGGGAGATAACTCGGCCATCTAAGTGCCCACCTAGCAAGCATAAGGATCCAAGGTTCGATCCCCAGTACCACATGCCTTGCCAGCTCCAGAACCCCTGGGGTACACTGTCCTGGCCACCAAAACCAGGCATAGTGGCACATGCCTGCAATCCCAGTGGGGAAATTGAGAAGGAGGCTCACTATGAGTCTGAGCTGCATAGGGAGACCCTGTAACAAATACATAAAATTAATTAATTATTTTTTTAAAAGCCCACCTGAGCTAGAGGACTACAGAAGGTGACAGGCCCCAGAGCACTGTGGCTCCTTCTCAGAGTGGGAGCAGCAATTCACCCAAATAAGAGATGAGGTCGTGTGGAACCAAAGAACTGCAGAAGAGGGAGGAGGTCCTGCCTAAAATACTCCAGCTTCACTCTGCTCCCACAACGCTAAGATGGGAGCCCATACCTTCAGCTTTTCTGAAGGAACATTTGGAGTAAAGTGGGGGTTGGCAGAAAGGAAGGCTGAGTGTGCTAAAATGCCACATTACACACTCAAAATAAACACCTGGCAGAATACCTCCACATCTGGAGCACGTCACAGGACTGCAATTACCCTTGGCCAAGCCAAGTGTTCCACAGCTGTTATGGAGTAAAGAATGATAATTAAAAACAGCAGGTTGCCATGGTGCAAAATTGGTCGCTGCTGAACAATTTGTGTGTTTGTCTTCAGAGCTAACATTCTAGAAATGAGTTATGTCTTTGCAGAGGACAAGAAGGTGATTTCTGAAGACACCTAAATGGAAAGGAAATAAAGGATAAAAATAATTTATTAAGCTCCTCCCCTGTGCCAGGCACCACACATGTACTTTTTCTTTTAATCCCTATTACTGTTCTACAAATAGAAATGACTACCCCCTTTCTCTAGAAGAAGTGACAGAGGACCAGTGTCTTTGCCCATTTCCTGCTACCATAACAGAACATCAGAGATGGACATTTAAAGAGGTCAGATGTATTTCTTATGGTTCTGGACACCAGGAAGTCCAAGGCCATGGTGTATGCATCTAGAGAGGCCTCTGTGCTGCATCATCCCAGCTCAATGTGGAAGGGCAAGAAGTCACTCAAGAGGGACAGCAGAAGGAAAGGAGCTCATCTTTCCCACCCGCTCCTATGATAACATCATTAACCCTTTCATGAGGACAGAGCCCACAAGATCTAAGTGCCCCTTATTAGGCTCTATCTCTGAACACTGTTACACTGAAGGGTTAAGTTTCCAATGCATGGACTTTGGAGGACATGTTTAAGCTACGACAACCAATGACAAATCTACAGGCCCACAACACAGCCAAATGGTCCAGCCAACATTCAATCCAGATCTGACTTCGAGCTATTCTCTGTGCCTTTTACCATAAAGTTCACTGGCCCAAGCTCAAGAATGCAAATGCTATGGGAGGATGCTGGGACACAGGGGAGAGAATGCCAGTTAGCCTGCAGACGTGAGGGAGGTCTGGCATCCCAAGTCATTTCTGTAAAAGGGCAATCATTAAACACACAGAAATACACAAGTATATACACACACACACACACACACACACACACACGATTATACATTATACTTGTATGTAAAAGTTAGTTATTGAGTAAAGAAGCCTGCGCTTCCTGAAAATCACCAAGTGCCTTTTGGATTAAAGTCTTTAGTAGGCACACAGGGGGCAGGTGAAGGCCACAGAGGGGCTCCAGCATGCAAGCTCAAAGCAACTGTCTGGCTAAAGAGATGGTCGATGTTTGAAGCCACAGGCTGCTGTATGGATTAAAGAAGGGCCACAATCCCACTTTGCTCTTTCTCCCTCACCCCATTGATATAACCACAGACTTTGACCTTCTCCTGTGGGTTGGATGGTGGCCCCCAAAATGATATGTCCATATCAAATCTCTGGAAACTATAGAAATAGAGATATGAGACAAAAGCCTAATGTCCCAAGGGAGCAGGGAGCAATAGCCAGAGCCCAGGGAGAGCTGCTGTCTCTCACTTGTAAATTCCCAAAAAGCTGGGATCCAAGGTTACAGATAACAGCTTCTCCTTCTGGTGTCCTGTTGTTTGATCCCTTGCTTGGGATGTTATCAGCTAGCATTTGTGTGGACCCAGAGTTAGGCCAATGGTGGAAGTCAATAGAGATAGTAGTTTGTATCCACTTAAGTAATTATGCACATTCCTTAGCCTCCTTTTAGCCCTCAATAAATGTGAGATGCTTCTGAGGCTCTGGATTCATTTGGAGAGAGACTGATCTTAGTGAGACCCCTGAAGCTATATTCATCAGGTCTTGTCCTTTCTTTCAGCACCGACCCGTAACATACAACAGGAAACTCTTAAGTGTTGGCTTATTTTGGAAAAACAAAAACAAAAAAAAAAAACAAAAAAAAAAAAAGAACTTTGTAAATGTAACTAAACCAAGAATCCTGAGGTAAGATTATCCTAGAAAATTAGCATGGGCTCAAGTTCCAATAATCAATGTTGAACAGGACAGTGTCACTGTTCAATAACAGACTTTGGAGCAGGGCATGGGAGTCACTGCTCCGTGTGTATAGCATTTCAGTTAATCAAGATTAGTAAAGTTTTAGAGATCTGCTATTAACACTTAGTGTAGTTGACAGCACTGCACTGCACACGAACATTTGTCTAGATAATATGTAGATTTCATATTATTTATTCTTACTACAAAGAAGGGAAAGAGGAAGAGAAGAAAGGACAAAAGAAGAGAAGGAGGGGAAGGGAAGGAGAAAGGGAGGAGTGAAGGAGGAGAGGCAGGGGACTAGAAGGAAGATGAGAGACTAAAGAAAGAGAAAATAGGAGATTGGAAGCCCACAGAAGCGAAGACCAAATGAAGCCACAGGCAGCTCCTGGAGCAGGGCAGCCACGGGAATGCCAGTGGGCACAGAAGCTGGAAGAGGCAATGAAAAGATTGGCCTCTAGAGCATTTGGAGGATGTAAAGCCTTGCCAAACCCTTGAGTTAGGAATTCTGGCCTACAAAACTCTAAAAGAATAAATCTATTGTCTTAAGCCACCCGGTTTGTGGTAATGTGTTATGTTAGCCCAAGGAAGTTCATAGATTCCCCTCAACCCTTTTTCTAAAGTTTCTACACTGTTCCTATGGGGTACAAAAACCACACATGACAGAAGCAAGTTTGCCCAGCACCACATAGTACCTACCTGTTTTCTCTTCCCCTGTTGTGTCATCCTGTGCTGGCTCTTGGGTCTTTGTTGGGTGGAATTCATGCACCCAGGCCTCCTGCCACAGTGCTGTCTGCAGCCACTAGCCAGAGAACAGTCACACATGGCAGGGCCTTCCTCCTCTGATGTGCCAGAAACTCCCAGCTACTTCATGCTGCTGTTGGTAATGCTGTGACTGTTGGCCTTTGCTGAAGCATCTGATGCATTCGAAGCAATGAAGATGTGGCTGCCATCAGCCTCAGACCCTCAGGAAGCCCCAACCCTGGGGCCTGAAGCACCTGGTGCCAGCCTGGCCAGGACTCTCACTCCTAAGTTCACCAATAAACACAAGGTAACTCCCTTCCCCCCAAGATATCTACATGTCAACACTAATGGAAGGGAACTATCGTTCCCTAAGCCCATACCTCTACTTCCTCTGCTGTCAAAACTGTGTTGTCTGCCCTTCTGAAATCTGAGTTGATAATTAGATTAGAGAGAAATTTATCTCTATGTACAAAATTAAGCAAGAGGAAATATTAAATTGCACTTGGAGGTCACAATTCCTGCACCAAAGCAAATAATAACATGGGTCAGTAGAGATTTCTTTCTTGGTTAGAGGGGAAGCTTCAGCCTAGAGTCAACCGTGTGAACAATCTTCTGTCCTTAGTCCACCCCCGTGAGTTCTGTGGCCCAAGACCATTCAGATCTCTTTTCAAAATTTTTAAATTATTGAATGACTGATTGATTGATTGATACAGGGTCTTGCTACACAGTTTAGACTCATCATGATCCTCCTGCCTCAGCCTCCTCCAGCGCTGAGATCATAGGAGTGAGCCACCACACCTAGTTTCAGATATTTAACAACCTCAAAAATCCAGCAGATTCCATCAAAATATGACTTGAGCATTACATCTGGTAGTGAACAAAAAAAGTCTAGATGAGACATTTTACCAATCTCTGTCTTTTTAACCCAAAATTACCTCCCCCTCATTGACAATAAGAAAAATAGGAGGCTAGGCCCAGAGAAAGGTGGTATTAAATTGGGCAGACCCTGGAAAGTCACCATCATATTCCAGGTGAAGGCTCAGCCACCCTCCCCTGATGCCAGTCACTCAGCCAAGACCCTTGCTGAGACGGAGCCCTGAGCTGCCTCCTACCAAGTAGGAGAGCTCTCTCTTCCTGCTCTTGGGCCCCACTTCATGGTATGAATTCTACGGCCGTATTGCCTTGGTCTCAGTGTCACAGAATGACTGTAGGCTGCTGAAGCCAAGCACCATTTTAACACACAGCACCTTCACTTCTCAGGACAAAGATGTCACACCATAACAGTTAAAGCTGAGGAGAAATCTAAAAGAGGAGTAGATCAGTGTTGCCCCAGTGCTAAGGCCTGGGGCTTTGTGATAGGAGCATCTTTCTGCGCTTGACTCCTTCCCTTAGGATTAACTCTGTGCAAGAGGATCCACAATATATTACAAAAACATGTGCCTGCTAGAATACCCTGCCCCTTCCCTGTCCAGGTTAAAATCCAGAGAAGTCGGGTTTAAACTGAATGACTTGCTCCACAAGTTCTGAAGAGCCCCATACAGTGTCTACACAACAACAGAAAATTCACCCTCAATTCTGAGATTTTTTCCCACTAAAGGTAATTAGAGGTTGGATTTATTAAGCTCCTATTGTATGCCACCCAGGTCATAGACATTACCTCATTTGGTCATTACCAGCTCTGATGGAAAGGCTTCATTATTTCTGGCTTATTCTTTTACTGTGACCCATCCACCTATGGGGGACAAGATTGGAGGCAGCCTGAAACATAACACGAAAAATATTCAGGCTGATAAACATTAGCCGCTGAAACAAGTCCTGGCCAGCATGTGTCACAGGCTAGAAGTTTTCGTTCTTTCATAAAACATGAGGCCTACAAATTAGAGAGCACACAGTCCTGACCATAATGTCGGCAACTGCTTCCCTGGACTATTTTCTTTAATAATCAAGCTATTTTTCCTAAGGAAAGAACTTTTTGAATGTAGTACAAAAGCTGAGCCCAGCACGTTCTAACAGCATGTAAGACTGAGCAATCAGGTGCCTGGTGGGGCGGGAAGGAAGTGCAGAGGACGATAAGTGAGAACTCAATGATGTTGAAAGGTTAGCAGGGCTTCTCTGCGGGAACTCAAGTGAAAGGATAATACACATGGTTCTGGGTATTTGGTAAAAGGTTCCAGTTAGGATATAGAAAGCCAGAAGAGACAATTATTCCCATAGTAACAAGACAAAGGCAGGTAAGCTATAAAAATCAAAGATTTTTTAAACATCCATCAGAGAAATGATGACATAAACCTAAATGAAATAAATTCCAGAAACTGACACATTTTTCTTGGGAGAAAGAAGGCGATTGAACACAGAAATGGGAAATAAGAAAGCAGCTGGACCACAATGAACTGCTAATACCTTGGGGGTGGGTGCAGCACGGGGTTGGAATTTCAGAGCAAGTCTTCTGCCACCAACCTGCTTTTTTCCACAGGTCTTTGGAAAGACTTGGGCAGGGTGGAAGACCTGCACTACGGTCCCTCTGAGGTGCAAGAAGACTTCCCCTAGCACAAGGCAGAGGCCTAGTGACCCCAGAGGGCAGGGACACATAGATGGAAGAAGATCCCCTGGGGTTCTCTAGGACCTTAAAATATCAGCAATTGCCTTCCCAAAATGAGAGAAAGCAGAAGAGCTGGGAAAATTTCCTTGCAAGTCCAATAGACCTTTACCAAGTACACTGCAGTGGGCTTTTGAGACCAGGGAGCAGGGCATCAGGATACAGATGGGTGTCGCAAAGACAGCAGCAAAAGAGAGGAAACAGACATTCAAGGGGGAAAAAAAGCAAAGAAAATCATACAGTGACACCTCGGTTCACAAAGGTTTCTCTCTGCAAACAATTCAGTTTGCAGACAGAAGTGGCAACATTCTGCTTCCATTGACAAACTTTGCATCTAGTGATAAATACAACCAGTCACTTTCCCTGCACAAACACCAGGGCAGCTATTGTCCCCTAAATCATAAAATAATTAAGTTTGCAAACCGAAGTTTGCACTCTCTTTTTATATAGACATATTTGCTTCTTGAAAAAAAGACAAAAATACTGAAAATGTGTTATGCAGCTAGTGGCATAACGAAAAGATATGACAACAGAGATTGAATGGGGTAAATTTATCAAACTGTTTTAAACTTTTTTTTTTTTGTGGAACCGGGGATTGAACTCATGGCCTTGCGTTTGCCAGGGAAGTGCTTATTCCACCGAGCCATCTCCCTGGCCCCTGTTTTAAACTTTTTATATTCCTTTGAAGAAGTATAATATTCTTTGAAGATGGACTCATAAGGAAAAGGTGAATATTATAACCCTCAGAGCCATATGTCTCAATCAGAGGCAACTCTGCCCCTCAAAGGACATTTAGCAATGCAGGGAGTTATTTTGGGTGTAACACTAGGCAAAAGGAGTGCGACGGGCATTTAGACAGTAGAGACCCAGGATGCTGCCAAGTGTCCTATAATGCATGGGACAGTCCCAGAGCAAAGAATTATGTGGCAATACTCCCAAGGTTGAAACACTGCTCTCTAGACCAAGCAATAAAAAATAACACAATGAGACATAGGTAAGAAGGAAAAATAATAAGACCAGCAAAAGGAATGAGTGGAATTACAGAGTTAAACCATGTCCATGATTACATAAGTATTAATGGATAAGCATGCAGTTGAAAGGCAAAAATATCATATAGAAGAGCAAAGCCCAACTATCTACTGCTTTGGGGAAAATTGGGTGTAAGTATACTAACCCAGAGAGGGCGGAAGCAAAAGGCAGGCCCCACCCCACGTCACTGCCACTGGCCACCCCACATGCCCTACACAGGAGAGAAGAAAAACCCTGCCTGCCCCGCTGCCACCACTGCCAGACTGAGGGAGAGGAGAGTGGCCAAACTACCAAATCCGAGCCAACTCTGCACTTTAAAAACTATGGTGATTGAAGACAAGACCAAAACCTGGAAGACATCCTTATCCCAAGACTGAAGGGTTATTCTGCCACAGAGACACAGTAAAAGAAAGTCTTGATGGACAGTCTTAGAAAGGGTGAGAGCTACACAGAGAACTCCAAAACTTCTGCTGAGAAAGTCAATTAAATTTCAAAATGAAATTTAATCCAGTGCTCTGCTTGAATGTGCTCTAAGCACCTGCTTGGCAAGTGCAAGGACTGGGTTCGATCCCTGGTACCACATGCCATGACAGCCCTGAAACCCCAGGCATACCATGGCAGCCACTGAAGCTAGGCATGGTAACCCATGCCTGGGGAGGCTGAGACAGGAGGATCACTATGAGTCCAAGCTGTGTAGTGAGACTCTGCATCAGATAAATAAATAAATAAGTAAATGATTTTTTTTTAATTCAGTTCATATTTGACGCTATTGTTGCTGGTGACTTTGTTACTATAGCCAAGGAGACATTGTTGTCACTGTTAATTGATTTTTTTTCTGGATTGCAATATGTGGATTGCTGAGAGGTCATAGATAGTACTGCAGTTCATTCCCAAAGAACCAGGCTCTGGGCCAAAGAAGCTCCAAGCCTAGGCACAGAAAGCAAACATTCAAATAAAATAAGAACGTGAGAGGACAAGGCAACAAAGCCAATCCAAAGAGCATCAGGTGGAGGAAATGGTAAACTACACAATAGAAAGGTCTGAAAGGATGCTAATGAAGGCAACAAGACAATTCAATAAGGTTCCTGGAAAATTCAAAGAAAATATAACTAGTTAGATAATGACCCTAATGAAACAAATGATCGATGAATTTACAAAAGAGAGATCACTCCTCAGTCTTTTGGCTAACAGCAAATGGAGTTTACAAAAGACACCAATAAAACTCTAGTGGAGCTAAAGAAAGTGATAGAAAGCATGAATACCTATCATAGAAAAGAAGTGAAGCCCAAGTAATGCTAAACACAGAAACCTAGACTACCCCAAATGCAACTGAAAGGACAGGCAACAGAAGTGACTAATGTGAGGACTCAGAGTCACATCTAGAAGACTATGTTGGAGATAGTGAACAATTAGTGAATGAGTCTTAAAAAAATAGAAAGAGAACATAAAAATGGATCCAACAGCTGCAAAGTGACCTGAAGAAAACTAATATAGAAGTTATTGTAATTAATGAAAAATCAGAAAGAAGCACAAAGAGAATTTTGAAAACCTGTTTACAGACATAATTCCAGAAAACTTTCTAGACATAAGAGAACCTGTACTATAACATCCTGTAACTCAGTGGTGTCCCAAATTTTCTGAACAAGGAGATTATGGAGCCACAGAGGAAAGTGATCAAAGATGTAGTGTGCCTAAAGAGATTCACATGGAGAGAAAACATTCTCTCAGGCTTTCTCAGAGAGCACATTGGCCAAGCAATGGCCATGACTCATCCACATAACTGACACTGACAGACGATCTAAAAACTGCTGTACAGGGCTTCAGGGTAAATCCTGAGGAGACTTGACTGGCCTTGTCAGATACAGAGGTTATACTTCTTGTTATATAGGTCTTGATGATCTTGGTCTTAACTATCCAGTAGAAAAATATAAAATTGAGGTATAATAAGTAAAGCCATATTAATATGCTGAGATGTAAAAGGCTCAAAGTCAATAACTTTTGACATTGCCAGTCTTGCAGATAACCCACTACTATTATAGACTACTGGACTATATTGGATTACTCTGCTGAATTCATGCACCTACAATATATGAATGGCAATGGAATACACATCTCTGACAAAAGTAAACAAAAAAGGGAATATAAATGAAGGGTCATTTTGTAGTGAAAGAAAAAAATATATATATATATATAAAATAGCATAAACATACAGCTACTTTCTTAGTCCAGTGAGAAGAAGGTTTTGAACTAACAGTATTTACACAAGATATCATATGTGCATCTTGTACTAGGAATAACTACTACAAAGACAATGATATGCAATGCATTAATTATTGTAACTGTCCCACTAATCTGTTTTGAAACTATCTCATTGCTACTTCTTTTTCAATAAAAGTATTAAAATAAAAAAGAAAACTCCCTAGACATAAGAAATAAATTAACCTACAGAAAAATGAGACATACAGAACTGCAATCGGCTATCATCAGAAAATAAAGCCCACTCCATGGCATTTCATAATTAAAGTATCAAAAATCTAACACAAAGAAAAAACCTTCACTAATTTGGGAGGGGAGACTGCAGTATAGTCAGCCCAATAATCAAGTTTTCTGGAGATCTATTCTATTACTGTGAATATAAGGTAATCAGAATGTTGGCATCAGAGAAATAGCAACAATTATGCCACTCTGTTAATATTGAGTTAATCAGCCTCAGTAGCATTGCCCAACAGAAATTAGACATTCACATCCCATGAGATCCACTTGTATGCCACATTTAGTCCCAAAGAAGAAATCTGTAATTATGGTGTAAACATTAAGATAACTGAGGTACTGACTTACAAATAAGTCTAAATGTGACAGTTATGTCCAAGTTAGTGGTAGAAATGAATTCAACAGTAATTTTGTAGAGTTAACTAGCAAAAGATTAACGAAGGTTTATGGTCATACTATTAAAGATACAGGGCTTGAAACTTGGGGAATGCAAGAGATTTGAAACCTTAAACTATGATAGGAGAAGGAGGAGAAAAAAGTGGTACAAAGGATCTTATTGGAGAGTAGAAGAAAGTTCACAGAATTAAGTAAAGGTAAGACGAAAAAATGATGAGAAATAGAAGATAAAGTAGAATAGGGAAATAGATGATAAAAGAAAAAGAGGGAAAAAGTTATAGAGTAAAAAATAAGAGAAGTAAAGGGAGAACAATAAAAAGAAAAAAGAGGAAAATATAAAGGACAAAAAGATGAAAGAGAAGAAGTAAAGCAGGACCAAGGAATATTTCCCAAGCCCCAGAAAACTGATGAAAAAAAGAGAACAGAAGGAAAGAATAGTGGGAAAATCACCTAAAAATGATGGGTTGGGGAGATAACTCAGTGGCATAAGTGCCTGCCTGGCAAGTGCAAGGTCCTGGGTTTGATTCCCAATACCAAAAAGAAAAGCAATGCACACAAAACATAAAAACAAACAACCATAACAAAAGAAAAGACAAAAAGGACTTTTTCCTGTGATTTTGAAGGTATAGTTTTCTTCTAGGATCTACAACTTTGGGCGAATCTTAAAAGGTGCTACAGAAAAGCAATAAATAATCTATAAAGGAAAACCCATTGGAATTAAACTTCTCAACACAAATCTTCAAGGCAAGGAAAGCTTGGACTGAAGCCCTGAAAGAAAACAACTTCTAGCCCAGAATTATATATCCTGCAAAATTATCTTTCAACATTGATGGAGAAATAAGACACCTCCATGAAGAAAGAGCACCTAAAGAAAAAGCCATGCTGTTACGTTGAGCTGTAGGGGACTCAGGTCAACAATTTCTGACATTGCCAGTCAAGCAGAAGACCCAATACTATTATGGACTATTAGACTCATTTAGAATATTTTGCTGAGGTAACACACCTATAATATTCAAATAACGGAACTTAACAAAAAAACGGGATACAGA
>NW_004524670.1:8621066-8626059 GCF_000260255.1 Octodon degus
GCATCTTGTACAGCAATTAACCACTAGGAAGAATGTATGCAATGTGTTAATTATTGAATCTGTCCTACAAATTTGGTTTGAAACTGTCTCATTGCTTTTTGTTTCTCAATAAAATTATGGAAAAAAATGATAAATAAATAAATTTTAAAAAGAAAATTCATGACTGCCAAACCAACCCTCCAAACATTCTCAAGGAAATCATACAAAGAGACAAGGAAGCTAACAATGTCAAAATGTACAACAGAATGAATGCATTAGGTAGGGCTAGCAAATAAGTTAAAAGGAAAGAAAATGAAGCAATAAAATGATAAATAATACAGTGACAGGAGTAAGTTCATACCAACTGTACCTGTCATTGTGAATTGTAGGAGGCTCAATAACTCTAGGCCTCCAATCCTACTGCAAGTGGGTATCCGGGTTCCTGTGAAACTGCCACATCATGACTCTGTGCCACTATCCCTTAATGGTCACCTGAGTGCCTCTGACCTATAAAATTCTCTTGGTGAATTAGCGTCATTAGTGATGCTGACTTCCTCTTCCCCTACCTCTGCTGAGCTAAGCTCCTAATTCTTCTTACCCCGCCTATTTCCCATAAGTCTCCTGCTACGCCCCGGAGGTGGGACTTCCTGTCATAGCCCGGTTGCCTAGTTACTCGCACCTTTTACCCACCAACGTCATTTCCAACAATGTTATGCCTCCACTGTATATACCCAGAGTTTCCTTTGAATAAACGAGACTTGATCAGAATCCTGTCTTGTCTCCATTTCTTGCGTCTCCTGTCCTTTGTTCCCTCCTCAATTCCCCGCTCCTCTCCCAGGTGACCTTCATTGACTGACCTGCTGGCTCGGGACAGTGAATGATCTCAATTTACCAATCAAAAGACACAGGCTATCAAAATGGATCAAGAAACAAAATCCAAAGTCATGTTGTAAACAGAAAACACACTTAACACAAAACAAAATTCATAGACTAAAAATCAAAACATGGAAAACAATATTCTATTCGATGGGATCCCAAAACTAAGCAGGAATAGATATCCTGTTTTCAGACAAAGTAAACTTCAAGCAATAGTCTTTCAGATGAGGCAAATAAGAGCATTACATATTGGTTAACAGAACTATCCAACAGGAATAGAAAAAATTGTAAACATCACATGCAGCAAACCATGCTTTGCACCCAGCTTTTTAAAATAAATACTAATGGACATAAAAGATCAGATAAACATCAACACAATGATATTAAGGGATCTTGATACCCCACAGATAGATAACTAAGCAAGAATTCAACAAGGAAATAGCAGTGTTGAACCAAACTTTTGAACAAATGGACTTAATAGATACACAGTATTACCTCAGTTCATAAATGCTTTTCTTTGTGAACAATTTACTTCACAAAAAGAAGTGTTTACCAAAATTTTGTTTGTGTTGGAAAGCTCTGCATTAGGTGACAAAAACAACTGTGGCCATCTCTCCCACATGAACACAAACATGACCATCCAGAGCCATGTAACAAATTAAATTTATGAATAGAGGTACCACTGCATATACAATGTTCCACCCACAACAGAATACACAGTTCTTTTGCCAGAACATGGTACTTTCTCCAAAATAGACCATAGAGTAGCTAATAAAACAAGTTTAATTAAATGTAAAAGAGTCATAATTCTACTATACATATTATCAGATCACAGTGCAAAGAAACTAAAAGTTAACAGCAAAAGAAACCACACAAACTGCGAATGTATGGAAATTGGACACACACTCATATTTCTTAGAATTAAACTACAATGCCACTACAACATGCCAGAACTTAGGGGACACAACGAAAGCAGTCATGCAAGGGAATTTTATAGCTATGAATGCCCACACCAGGAAAACAAATCAGGCACAAATAAGTAAGCTAATAATGTACCTCAAGATCCTGGGAAAAGAAAAACAATCCAAATCCAGAGCTTGCACAAGAAAAGTAATTATAAAAATTAAAGAAAAAATAAAAGACATGAAAGCTTAAAAAGTAATATGAAGAATCAATTAGTTGAAGAGCTGGTTCCTTGAAAGTATAAACAAAGTAGACAAACACTTAGACAATCATACCCAAAAAAAGGAAAGAAAAGGCACAAATCAATTTAATTAGAAATGAAAAAAGTGGCATCCATGTACCTATGAAGGCTTTGAGTTTGTTTTTCATTATAGCTGAGCAATACTCCATTGTATAAACATACTACATCTTTTTCATCCATTCCTCAGGTGACGAGCATTTTGGTTGTTTCCAAGATTTGGCTATCACAGATTGTGCTGCTATAAACATAGGCACACATATATCACTATGATATGATGTTTTCAGTTCTTTTGGGAAAATTCCCAGAATGGGGATAGCTAGGTTGAATGAGATTTCCAGTCCTAGTTTTTCAAGAAGTCTCCACACTGATCTTCATAATGGTTGCACCAGTCTACATTCCCACCAGCAATGGAGAAGGGTTCCTTTTTTTTCCCCACAGTCACTCCAACATTTGTTGTTCATTGATTTCTTTATGATAGCCACATTTTCTGAGGTGAGATAGTATCTCATGTTGTTTTAATTTGCATTTCTTGAATGGGCAGGAGCAGGGGTTTGATTCCTGGCACCCCAAGCTGTGCCAGCCATACCCCCAGGTGAGATGAGCCTGCAATTGAGTCCGGGTGTGGTGGTGCATGCCTGTAATCCCAGTGCCTGGGAGGCTAAACATAGGAGGATCACTAGGAGTCTGAGCTGCATAGTGATACCATGCACAAAGTACAGGGAGAGAGAGAGAGAGAGAGAGAGAGAGAGAGAGAGAGAGAGAGAGAGAGGAGAAAGTAATAAGAAAATAAAATGACCATTATGAAAATCAGTGTGGAGACTCCTAAAAAAACTAGGACTGGAAATACCATTCAATCTAGCTATCTCCCTTCTGGGAATTTTCCCAAAAGAACTGAAAACATCATATCATAGTGATATATGTGCACCCATGTTTATAGCAGCACAATCTGTGATAGCCGAATCTTGAAAACAACCAAAATGCTCGTCACCTGAGGAATGAATGAAAAAAGATGTGATGTTTTTAAACAATGGAGTATTACTCAGCTATAAAGAAAAATAAATGCGAAGCCTTCATAGGTAAGTAGATGCAACTTAAAGCTATACTCATAAGTGAAATGAACCAGATACACATGTGTAAATGTATTGTCTCCTTAGCGTAAGAACACAAAAGGAGAAATGAAAATTGAAAGTTATAACAGAGTTAAATGGAAAGAGAGATTTAAGGATTAAACAACAAAGAGAGAGAAAGGAGAAAAGTTGGGAAATATGGTAGGGGCAAAACCATACATTTGTATAAACAAGATAGTTAAGGCAGTGGTCCTAAGAATTTCCATCAGGTTTTGAAAATACCAGTTAATGGGTAGAATTCTCACCTTGACTAACTCTATATGCAGATACCTGTGAACTAAGCAACTGCATTGCATATGGCATGCGTACTGTTTCTAATGTCATATCAATTATTGCTATACTCTCTTTAAAGTAAATGTTTGTAAAAAAAGTAAATGTTTGTAAAAAAAAAAAGTAATAAAAGTAAACATGAGACAAGAAAAATAAATTATACTAATCGCAAAAAAGAAAAATGAAAATAAATACAAATAAAAAAATTTAAGCTCTCAAGCAAAAGAAAAGAAATAAAAAAAGTGAAACCACCAACTAATGGACACCACCAAGATTGAAAATTATTAGCAACTACTTCATAAATCTGTATGCTAAAAAACTGGAGAACTCAGAAGAAATGGAGAGATTCCTGTATACATATGAGTTACTAGTAACAGGCAATGGAGTTAAAGCAATATTAAAAAGCCCACTTGCTAAAAAAATTCCAGGACCTGAGGAATTCATAGCAGAATTCTATCAGAACTTTAGAGAAGACCTAACCAAAAATACTCCTCAAACTCTTTAATGAAATCAGGAAGGAGGGAGTACTCTCAGAATTATTCCTGGAATTTAGCACCACCCTAATCCCAAAACCAGATGAAGATCCAGCCAAAACAGAGACTTACAGGCCAATTTCTTTAATAAACATTGATATTAAAATCGTCAACAACATACTAACAAATAGAATACAACAAATCATCAAAAAGATCATATACCATGACCATCCTAGGGATGCAAGAATGGTTCGACACATGTGACTCAATAAACATAATTCATCACATAGACAGAAGCAAGGAAAAAAATCACATAATTATCTCAATAGATGCAGAAAAAGTCTTTTACAAAATCCAACAAAACAGATATTCAAAGACATAGTCTCAATCAGATAAAAGCTATTTGTGACCAAGTGGCCAACATCATATTAAATAGGTTTTTTGGCACCAGGAATCAAACTCTGGACCTTGTGCTTCCTAGAAGGCACTTGTGCTGCTGAGCCAAATCCCCAGCAATATATTATTAAATAGGGGGGAAAAATATTCTGGTTTCTCTTCTAATCAGATAAATCTTTTGCCATTTAAATAGATAGAAAGCGTTCCCTCTAAAATCAGGAACAAGACACGGATTCTACTCTTACCAGCCCTATTCATCACACTCATCAAAACATTGGCCAGATGTGACTCATTCACATGGCTGACACTGACAAAGGAGCCACAATCTGAGGTACAGGATGTCAGGATAAATCCTGAGGGGACTTCACTGACCTTATCAGACCCAAAAGCGACAACTCTTGTTGCATTGGTCTTGCTTTACCTTGGTCTTAACCATCCAGCAGAAAAGTATAAAAATGAAGTAGAAGAAGTAAAGCCATGCAGTTATGTTGAGCTGTAGGGGACTCAGGTCAACAACTTCTGACATTGCCAGTCAAGTGGAAGACCCAATACTATTATGGACTACTGGACTCTTTTAGAATATTTTGCTGAGATAACACACCTGTAATATTCAAATGACAGAACTAAACAAAAAAGGGGATACAGATGAATGTCCATTTTGTATCTGT
>NW_004524670.1:8626404-8670383 GCF_000260255.1 Octodon degus
GAAAAGGTCAAACTATTATAATTTGCAGATGACATAATCTTCCACTCAGAAGACCCAAAACCTCCCAAAAACTTCCACCAAAAGACTCCTAGAATTAATAACCAAATTCAGTAATGTAGCAGGATACAAAATACTCAATAACATTTCTATATACTAATGACAAACTCACTTAGAAATTAAGAAAACAATACCATTCACAACAGCATCAAGAAAAATTTAACAGGAATTATTCTAACTAAGGAAGTGAAAGACCTCTATCTACGATGAAAATTACATCACTCTGAAAAAGTAAATTGAGGAGGACATCAGAAAACTGAAACATGGGCCAGGGGTATAGCTCAGAGGCACAGTACCTGCCTGGCAAGTGCAAGGTCCTGAGTTTGATTCCTGATACCAAAAAGAAAATTGAAATATATCCTTTGGAGATCCACATGCAGAAGATTGAGTCTAGATCCATGTAGAGGCCAACCTCAGCTACATAGTGAGTTCAAGACTAGCTTGAGGGCTGGCCAAATAGCTCAGCAGATTAAAGTGATGCAAGCAGGCACAGGGGCTGGGGGTCAATCCCTAGGCCTGCCGTGCCAACCCCACCCCAAGGCACACTGAGATGGCAATTAAGACAGGGCATGGTATCACACACCTGTAATCCCAGATCTTGGGAGGCTGTAAACAGGTAGATCACTACGAGTCCAATCTAGGAGTGAGACCCTGAACACCCTGTAGACCCTTCTCTAAAAAAAAAAAAAAAAAAAAAAAAAAAAAAAAGACTAGCTTGAATTGCATAGTGAAACCCTGTCTCAAAAAACAAAACAATTTCTGCTGGTCTGTGGAAAGGAGCAGATAATGCTTAGTTTGTTTCATCTCCTTTTTCAATAGTTTCTCCTTTTTCTTATATATTTCTTTTTTTCTTCTTCCAATTTTGCATGCATATATCTGATAATGAGTAACTGATTGGAAGATAACACTATGCATTACAACAAACACTGTGAAATTCATATTACTTTGTTAAGTGAAATTCTACATCACTTGTAATTTTTCTGTTTTAATATTATTTTACATTCTCTTTTAAAAATTAGAAAAATAAAAACAAAAAAATACTTAAATGTTAAAATAGAAATACTTCATCTGGTCAAAGATAAAATAGGCATAGGAAAGAACTTTATGAACAGAATTCCAATGGCACAAGAAATAATGCCAAGAATCAACAGAGGGGACGGTATTAAATTTTAAAATATTTTGCACAGAAAAGAAAATAACCAGGCCTCAGACACCGCCACCGGCCTGTGTTGCTTGTTCTCTTGTTGCTCTGCTTCCCAGCCACCCCAGATCGCAATGGAAGAAGAAATCGCCGCTCTCGTCATTGACAATGGCTCCGGCATGTGTAAAGCTGGCTTTGCCAGCGACGACGCTCCCCAGGCTGTGTTCCCCTCCATTGTCAGCCACCCCCAACACCAGGGTGTGATGGTGGGCATGGGCCAGAAGGATTCCTATGTGGGCGATGAGGCCCAGAGCAAGCGTGGCATCCTGACCCTGAAGTATCCCATCGAGCATGGTATTGTCACCAACTGGGATGACATGGAGAAGATCTGGCACCACACCTTCTACAACGAGCTGCGTGTGGCCCCTGAAGAGCACCCAGTGCTGCTGACAGAGGCCCCCTCGAACCCGAAAGCCAACAGAGAGAAGATGACTCAGATCATGTTTGAGACCTTCAACACCCCAGCCATGTACGTGGCTATCCAGGCTGTGCTGTCCCTGTATGCCTCTGGGTGCACCACTGGTATCGTCATGGACTCTGGTGATGGGGTCACCCACACAGTGCCCATCTGTGAGGGCTATGCCCTCCCCCACGCCATCCTGCGTCTGGACCTGGCTGGCTGGGACCTGAAAGACTACCTCATGAAGATCCTGATGGAGCGTGGCTACAGCTTCACCACCACTGCTGAGAGGGAGATTGTTCGTGACATTAAGGAGAAGCTGTGCTACATCACCCTGGACTTTGAGCAGGAGATGGCCACAGCTGCTTCTTCCTCCTCTTTGGAGAAGAGCTATGAGCTGCCTGATGGCCAAGTGATTACCATTGGCAACAAGCGCTTTCGGTGTCCAGAGGCGCTTTTCCAGCCCTCTTTCCTTGGTATGGAATCCTGTGGCATCCATGAGACTACCTTCAACTCTATCATGAAGTGCGACGTGGACATTCGCAAGGACCTGTATGCCAACACAGTCCTGTCTGGTGGCACCACCATGTACCCAGGCATTGCTGATAGGATGCAGAAGGAGATCACAGCCCTGGCACCCAGCACCATGAAGATCAAGATCATCGCCCCTCCTGAACGCAAGTACTCCTTGTGGATTGGCGGCTCAATCCTGGCCTCGCTGTCCACCTTCCAGCAGATGTGGATCAGCAAGCAGGAGTATGATGAGTCAGGCCCCTCCATTGTGCACCGTAAATGCTTCTAAATGGACTGAGCAGGTGCCAGGCACCTGCTGCATGAGCTGATTCCGAAGTATAATTTGCCCTGGCAAATGTACAGACCTCATGCTAGCCTCATGAAACTGGAATAAGCCTTTGAAAGAAATTTGTCCTTGAAGCTTGTATCTGATATCAGCACTGGATTGTAGAACTTGTTGCTGATTTTGACCTTGTATTCCAGTTAACTTTTTTGGTCTGTTTTATACCCTGTGCATATCTTTGATTCATCCCCTTAGTCAATGTGGTTCGGTCACTTGGTGGTTGAGTTGAGCACACTTGGAGAAATCCGCGGCTTGGCAATCTGGGTGGCCGCAGCACAGATCTGTGCAGGGTATTGAGTTGGAGCTGACTGTTACAGGATTTCTCGGGCTGGCAGGACTTGGTGAATGAGTTGTGACTCCGGTCTTTTTGCTGGTCTAACAGGGTGGGAGAGTCCGAGCCTTACAACCCTGTTTCCATCCACCATCATTGTTTTCCCACCTGAATACCGGCGGTGGTTTACTTGCCTTGAGTTGGAAACAGTTTGCATTTACATCTGTAAATTTATTCATTCTTTTAATTTATGTAAGGATTTTTTTTGTACTCACTTCTTTTAAGATGACAAATTTTTGGTTTTCTACTGTGAGAACATTAGGCCCCAGCAACACATCATTGTGTAAGGAGAAATAAAGTGCTGCAGTACATGAAAAAAAAAAAAAAGAAAGAAAGAAAAAAGAAAAGAACCAACAGAGTAAAGAGACAACCTATGGAATAGGAAGAAAAATTTCCAGCAACTCTTCAGATAGAAGAGTAATATCTAACATATATGAAGAACTAATATCTAAAATATATGAAGAAATCAAAAAATACTAAACTCCCAAAATAAAAGACTCAGCCAAGCAATGGGCGACTGAATAAACAGACACTTCTCAGAAAACATACAAATGGTCAATGCATGCATGAAAAATGTTCAACATTGCTGGCCATTAGAGAAATACAAATTGAAACCACACTGAGCTACCATTTTATCCTAGATGGTCATCACTAAAAATAATATAACAGAAAATGCTGGCAAGAAAGTAGAGAGAAAGGAATTCTTCTATATTGTCAGTGGGAATATGAATTAGTACAACCACTATGGAAATCAATGTAGATTCCTCAAAAAACTCAAAATACAAATTCTATTTGACTCATCTTCTAGGTTTTTTGTAAACATTGTCCAAAAAGAATTAAATGCATCATATTATAGAGCTATATGCACACCCATGTTTATAGTAGCACAATTTCTAATAGCTAGATCTTGGAAATAGTGTATATCCATCAACAGATGAATGGATAAACTGTGGTATTTATACACAATGGAGCACTCATGTGTTATAAAGAAACAAGCTTGAGGCATTCATAGGCCAATGGATAAAACTTAAGAATACAGCACTAAGTGAAATAAGTCAGACACAAAAGCTTAAATATCTCAATTCATGAGGCCTTTTCAATGAAATGGAAAAATTAGCATATACATTGAAATATTGTTGAAATTAGATAATTTGAGAGTTATTTGGATATCTCCCTACTTCCTGCTTATCTATCTCCCAACTTCTTATTTGTCTACTTCATATAAAGTCATTCCTCCTACGTCCTTCTGACCATCCACCTCCCAAGGAGCTATGGAACTCCTACTTGCCCTTCAAGATCCAGGTCAGTTGCCCCCACTTCTCAACAGTATTTTCTCACCTCTGTCCACCACTTGAAATGTCGGCCATGGATGATGATTCATGTCCTCTGATGCGCTTCCACAAGATAGCAGTTTTTCCTTCATAGTGTGTGTGACCACTCCTTGAAATCAATACATATGTAAGAGCCAAAATTATTGAGAAAGTAACCCAACTTTTGCAAATTTAGTACAACATAGCCAGTACTGTGAAGTAGTGAGTAAAGTCAGGCAATTTCTGGTGAGAGTCTATCTTTACTTAAAATGTCAATGTTTTGTGCAATGTAATTTTTTGCATTAATGTCAATTTTTTAGAGATATATTGCATTAAATGTCTCTTGACTACTGAGTTTGTTGACAACTTCTTAAATTTGTATCCAGAATCAATGCCTCACACACCCTAGTCATGGACAGCAGAATTAATAGCCAGCAGCTTTTGTATTCAAATGTAAGTTCCAAAGCCATACCGCTTCCAAAGGTAAAAAGCTAGACAGTAATTCACCCTCTGAATTATAGTTCATAGTCTGGTGACAGGTACTAAGTATGTAGGCAGTTGTAACAGCAGTGACATCTGCCACCAAAATCGTGACAGAGGGAAGATCATCCTGCCTGAAACTCTCAAGAAACAATCCACCAAAGTAAAAAGGCCTGAGCTCAATGGATTTTCATGAAGTGGTTTAAGTCACTTGCCTTAGATGACAGCAACAGCTACAGTAAATCTGAGATAACTGCCGGTCTCTACAAACTACGCTATCGTTTTCTTACTTTCTGTTTTCTATTCAACTCTGAGCTCTTAAGGGCAAGGCTGAGTGATGGACTGCCGGAGTGAGTGGTCAATGAATATGTGGCATTGGCCACAATCCACCACCCTCCCCCGTCAAGGCACACAGAGAGGGCAAAAGGGCTTCACACACCAGGGCATGTATAGGACAATTGTACACAGAAAACAAGGACAGCTGCACCACTTTCCTGAGTGGCATTGTGATATCCTGATCCCTGGGCAAGTGTACACATGGGCACACACCACAGTACCTCTGACCAGTGCATGAAGCTTGTCTGAAGGATGTCAAATGCCACAAAAAGCCTCCAGGGTCCTCTGGGAAGGCATACGGCACTGGCCTGAGCAAAGGCTGGCTCCGTGTCCACCACAATAAAATCACAATCCTCAGTCACTCTGGGCAGAACTGGAGACACTGATGGAAAAGGTGGCTTTGCTGATGATAAAATTAGAAACAACTGTGAGACCACACCACGGCCAGGAAAGCTCAGGAACTGCCCTTGCCCCACTGGAAGACGGGAGCCTTCATTCTGGAGCAAGAGGCTGGTGAGCCAGGTGATGAACACTTGACCTAAGCAACCAGCTCACCTCCCCATCTATTCATGAGGGGGTGCAGTTTACCACCTGGGTGTGAATAGTAAGAGTGTGGGAACATGAGTTTTTCCCAAAGGCTGGCATCTGGTAAATACCCCATAAATATTAGTTCTATTTTAAAAGTTTTTGTCTTTTAGAGTAATTTTAGGTTCACAGCAACATGGAACAGAAGGTACAAAGACTTCTCAGATGGTTCCTGCCCCCTCATGTGTGTAGTCTCCCCTATGTGACTACAAGGGGTGTACCAGTGACAGCCAGTGAGTCTATGCTGACACACTGCCATTCCCCAGCATCTACTTAGCGCTGGCGTCCACTGTTGGTGGGACACATTTTTCGGGTTCAGACAACTGTGTAAGAATGTATATTCAACACGAGAATATCATATAGAATTGTGTCACTGCCCTAAAATCCCTCAGGTTCCATCAATCTATGCCTCTCCCTCTCAACCCTTAGCAATCGCTGATCACTTTGCTGTCTCTATAGCTTTGCTTTTTTTATTAATTCTATTTTCAATGTTCTTTTTCAACCAGAAAAAAATAAAATATTGTTCCAACCTAACTGTCACAGGAGTTCCTCAGAGCCTAAAAATGATGACTATGGGTTAAAATACAGCAAAATCCATTCATGTTTCTCCTTAATGGGGTCCAGAAGGCCAAGCTCTGCCATGTCTTAAGCACTTCTGCACATAGCCAAGCCTCTCAGCTCTGCCTCTTCCTCCACGCAGTGGGGATAAGAATCATGATGGGCCTGGGGACATAGTTCAGTGGTACAGCATTTGTCTGACAAGCGCAAGGTCACAAGTTTGATTCCTGGTACCAAAACCAAAAAGAATCATGGTGGTTACTGACAGCTCCTGAAAAAGATAAAATTCTCTGTAAGTTTGCTTGTCCCCTTCCTGACTGGATCCACCCTAGAGACCCCTGCAAGGCAGAAGTTATGTGTACAGACTCACACAGTGCCACAAAAATTGCAAAGAGCAGAAATTTAGCTCCCAACGGCTGGCCACATAGCACAGCAGACTAAAGCACCTGCTTAAGCAGGTGGGGGGACTGGGGTTCAATCCCCAGCTTGCTGTGCAGGCCCCAACCTAGAGAGTGCTAAGACGGAAACTGAGACTGGGCATGGAGGTGCTTGCCTGTAATTCCAGTGCTTGGGAGGCTGAAAACAAGAGGATCACTGAGTCCGATCTGTGTAGTGAGACCCTGTAGACCCTGTCCTAAATAATTTTTTTTAAAAAAGAAAGAAATTCAGCTCCCAGAGGTAAGCAACATTCCAGGCACCAGAAGGCATAAGGAGCAAAGGACATTTGAGTCTCAGGGGTATCTGGCCAAGGTTTATTCTGTCACATTTATTCTAGAATCCTATTGTAGAATCATCTATTCTGTTTCTAGAAAGTTAACTCATGAGTTAAACAAGACAGCAAGCCCTGCATCTGTAATAGTGAAAAGGAGTACTTTCTTAAGTCCTGCCCCAGTGAACCATGGAGAATGTGTTACCTGGGCCTGGTTTTGGTAGTAGGTACTATTGGTGCCCCTCATTCTGCAGCCTTTCATCTGGTTGGCATGGCCATCCTCCCTCTGTTTCACTAACTGCTAGAGCTCAAGGCACCATGCTTTTCCAGAAAATTTTTATTTTATTTTATTGAGAAACAAACATCAATGAGACAGTTTTAAAACTGACTAGTAGGACAGTTTCAATAATTAATACATTGTACATTGTTATCTTCTTCGTGGTTATCCATAGTACAAGATGCAGACAGAATATCCTGTCCAAACACTATTAGTACAGCTCTTTCTTCTTATTGAATTAAGAGAAAGTAGCTGTATATCTATCCTAACTAGCATATACAGATGTACAACGGTCCTTCCTTTGTATACCCTTTTTTGTTTAGTGCTGTCAGAAATGAGTGTTCCATTGGCATCTAAATACTATAGGTGTGTGAATTCAGCAAAACATTCCAATATAGTACAGTAGTCCATAATGGTAGTGGTTTATCTGTAGGACTGGCAATGTAGAAGTTGTTGACTTGAGCCTTTTACAGCTCAGCATATTAGCATGGTTTTACTTTTATACCTCGTTTTTATACTTTTCTGCTGGATGGTTAAGACCAAGATAAAGCAAGACCTGTATAACAAGAAATGTAACTTTTGTATCTGATAAGGTCAGTCAAGTCCCCTCAGGATTTATCCTGTAACCCTGTATCACATTTTGCAGATCTTTTGTCAGGGTCAGCCATGTAGATGGGTCATGGCCATTGTTTGACCAATTTGCTCTCTGTTAAAGCCTGAGAGAATGTTTTCTCTCCATATGACTCTCCTTAGGCACACCTACATCATCAATCACATTGCTCTGTGGCCCATAATCTCCTTGATCAGAAAATTTGGGATACAACTGAATTACAGGATGTTATAGTACAGGTTCTCCTATGTCCTGAGTCTTCACTGACCTTGAAAGGGTCAGGTCAAAATGTTGGCTGTCCTTGCAGCCCTTCTATTTCTCTAATTTTTGGTCTGCAAACTTAGGTTGTTAACCCTCCAGAAGAGAAGCTTGTTATTACCCTACATCTTATGCAGTTGGGTTTAACTTCACTCTCTGTCTGAATATCAAACATCTTAGGCATAACATGGAACAGGTATTTTCCATCAAGTATTGATATGTTAAACTTTAAGTCCTTACAGAATGGCTCCCTTTCAAACCCCTCTTCTCCAAATGCTCCTTTTGGGAGAACATGCACAGCTCTCCCCAGCTCCAACTCTGCCCCTGGAAATCTGACCCAAAGGCAGCCTTGACAATGAGTGGGAATGTATTGTAATTAAGAAAAAAAATGTCCTTTCAGTAAGAGGAAACACCTTTAGTTAAAAAAAAAAAAAAAAAACCTGGGGCCAAGGAGATGGCTCAGTGGAATAAGTGCTTCCTTGGCAAGTGCAAGGGTCTGAGTTCAATCCCCAGTTCCACCAAAAAAAACAAACAAACAAAAAAAAAAACCTCTTGATGAATTGGATATGAGCAAAATATACATGCAATAAGTCTCTCTCAAATGAATATGATGCTTGGGGAAGGATGGGGCCAGGGGGATGAAAATGACCAAAGTATGACACATCCAAGTGCAAATTTGCCAAAATTAAACCCACTAATCTGTGTAACCAATTAAAAAAGAGTGAAAAAAAACATACCATTGAGCCCTTTCTTTGTTCCAGGGATTGCAGTGTGCATTGAGACAGAGACAATATACAGTCTCAAACAATCCCAGCTCAAAGGAGAGGAGGGGTTCAGAAAGTCCAGTGAGAACACAGGGAGGAATAAGCAGCGATGTAGTTAGGACTGCACTTGCAAAAGCTATCATTGTCCTGGCAAGGCCATGGGAGCACAACTGGTCAGGAAGAGAAACACTAGCTGCAGGAAAACTGGATGTTAAGCTGGTGTTATTGTCCAAATGATTCTATTAGAGTTAGGAAGCACATGGAAGAGAAAGAAACAAAGATTAAGAAAAGCTATAAGTAACTAAAATTATGAAACATCTATTAATAATAATATTGTTAACTATTGTAATCTATCTCTGGTGACATTCTCTTTTCATTAAATACTTATTCCACATCCTAGAGATACAATCAATTCTAAATGGGATTTTCTGGTAGCTGATACACACAAGCCCTGTGCCGGGTGCACATTCCTGCCCTATAGCACCCACATTATCTTGGATGTGGCCATGGGTGTCTGCCTCTAGTATTAAAACAAGCTAACAAAAATTTTTCCTCCCATTGCCAGTGCCCTGCTCCTCAATATGTAATGTCATGTCTCATCCGATGGATTCTAACCCAATGTGTCACAGATGAATTGTATACTTTGAGCAAGACCAGAATCCTGGTTACTCAATGTTTTTTATGAAAATTGATGCAGCTGGGGACATAGTTCAGCAGCATAGCACCTGCCTGGTGAGCATGAGGTCCTGAGTTAGACTCCCCATACCAAAAGAAGAGAGAGAGAGAGAGAGAGAGAGAGAGAGAGAGAGAGAGAGAGACAGAGAGAGAGAGAGAGAGAAAGAAAGGAAAAGAAAGAGAGCAAAAAGAAAAGAAACTAGTGTAGCTTGAAGAGCACAATCTCCAGTATCAGAGAAGCCTAGGATTAAATCCTAGCTTGCCTCTTGCTAGATGTCTGCTCTAGTTCATGTCGTTATTTCAACTTCATTTTCTCATCTCAAAATTGGCATCTCCGATGCAAAACTGGGCATCTGAGATGAATGCACACTTCTCAGGTGAAAAAATACAAACAGCAAATAAATGCATGAAGAATGTTAAGCATCACTAGTCATTGGAGAAATGCAAATGAAGATAACACTGAGATTCCATCTCACCCAGGAAAGAATGGCTATTACCAAGAAATCAACCAATAGCAAATGCTGGCAGGGCTTTGGGGAAATAGTAACTTTTCTCCACTGTTGGTGGTAGTGTAGACTGGTGCAACTACTGTGGAAATCAGTGTGGAGGTTCCTCAAAAGACTAGGACTAGAGGTTCTATTTGGCCCAGCCATTCCCCTCCTGGATATCACCCCAAAAGAATTAGAAGCATCATACCACAGTGGTATATACCCACCTATGTTTATAGTGGCATCATTTATAACAGTCAAATCTTGGAAACAATCCAAGTGCCTACTAATTAGTGAATGGCTGAAGATGTGGTATTTTTATACAATGGAGTACTGCTCTGCCATGAGGAAAGATGCATTCAAGACATTTCTAGGACAATGGATGCCCCTTGAGTCCATACTCTTAAGTGTGGTGAATGGAGCGCACATGTGTAAATTCTGCATTGTTTCCCTGATGTGAGAAACCGAAAGTGTAAATTAGACCAAGATGTATAATAGGTCTAATTTCCTCTTGTGAATTAAGAGGAAAATGTTAAAAGGAGGGGTGGAACAAAGGAGAGAAAAAGGGAGAAAGGAAAGAAAGGATAGTTTAAAAATGAGATAAAATGGAAAACATGGAAACAAAGCTTTGTAAATGGGGAGGGGAGGAGGAGTTGAAAGAAAGGGAGAGGAATGGTGAAAAATGGGAAACAATGTAACAGGTACAGGCACAAGTGCTCCAGGATGAATGTGATTGATCATTATGCGTATTTAAAATGCACTAATGAAATCGAATTTTAAATTTTGTTCAGATAATAAAAAAAAAAATTAGAGTCTTCAAGATCTACCTTAAAAGTGTATGAGAAAAATTGAGTGCTTAGAGTAGTGCTTGACTTAAGGTGGATGTCCAATAAATGGAAGTGGTTTTATTACCGTTATTTAAATCCCACAGCCGTGATTCCACATTGGGCCTAAGGGAGATGTTGCCCTTCAGTCTTTTGGGCCTTTGCTCTCCTGATCTGCCTGTCAATCACCTGCACCATTTGAAGAGTGACTGGTGAAAACCGATGTAGCCATGAGAACTGGAACATGTTTGGGGACAATTATTAGCATGGGTTGGCCAGATGGTATCTGAAAAATGCATAGAAAATATGTATCTTGGCATGATAGTCTGAGAAGTGAGCCTGTGTTTCCTCTGCTGCTTTGCTTTCAAAACAAAGAGCTGACATCTGCCCATGTTCTGCGTGCCTGGGATGCCAGGGAGATGCTCCGGTGGGTGAAGTGCCATTTTGGAAGGGCCCAGTGTTTCAACCACAGTGGAGAAAATCCTCTACTCTCTCACCCTACAAGGCCTCCTCCAGGTCTGCTGCAAGGAAACAGAATCCTAGATGGCACTTCTGCAGCCCCTTGCTTCCTACTTTGATCAAGATTCTAACATCAAAGGCCTAGAACTCTCTGCCAGATGAGCTCGAAGTAATTTGGCACCTGAACGTTGGGCGCGATCCCCTACCTCCTTATCTGGTCACTACGAGAGTCTAAAAAGGCTTCTCATGTCTCATCCAGTGCCCACACTCCCTTATAGCTCAGCTTGACCACACGGCAGCCTCTTGGAGCTTCTGTGATAGTCACCGGAGAGACCTGCCAACCACCCCAAGCTGGTCCTCACAGCCCCTTATGGACTTTTTGGGGACCTATATCCATATCTTGATGTGGATGATGATAAAAAAAGTGATGGACATGTATATAAGTCCATATTTGTCCAGCTGTACATGGAATGGAAGTATAATGTCATGTATGCGCCCATATATATATATATATATATATATATATATATATAAAATTTCTCGGTGAAAATTATCTGATAATATGAATAACTGGTTGGAAGACAACACTATGCATTACAACAAATACTGTGAAATTCATATTACTTTGTTAAGTGAAATTTTGTGTCACTTGTAATTTTTCTGTTTTAATACTATTTTGTACTCTTAAAAAATAAAAGAAAGAAATGCTGTTGAGAAGAAAAATATTATCGGAAGTTCTATATGTATCCTTGGGGGGGATGCTTTGAAGAATAAAAGCCAAGGTCGCATACACTTGTTTTTGCAAATTAAAACCATGAATCTTACCCTTACACGTGGTTAAGAGAAGAATCCCACTGGAGTGGCAGCAGAGATGAGGTGTCTGCCATAAACTGTGGTGGGGCTGGACTCACAGCCAGGAGATTAAAGTGTTTGAATGGCAGACTCTGTCCTGAGCCCTACATGTTTGCCTCTAGTCTGGACTCTCTCTTGACTTGCTGGAAGGAGTCTATCTTTCTATTTTGGAGCAAGTGTGTTTAAAAGATGCCAGGGCATTTACCTTGTCCCCTAGCTCAAGACAGTAGCAGATCTTGCCACTCAAGGGGCAATCTACAGTCTCTATCAGACCCAACTCCAGTGTAGATAAGACCCACACAGACGTGAGCCAAGTGCTTCTAAGTCATTTGACTCTCAGCAATCTTTTCTCTACCATTCATAGAATAAGCTAGGGCCAGGGAGATAGCTCAGTAGCATAAGTGTCAACCTGACAAGTACAAGGTCCCAAGTTCAATCCCTGGTACCAAAAACAAACAAATGTAGAGTAGGTTACATTATAAAGTAGTGAGTTTCCCGTTAGGGAAGGCATACAAATACTCCCTGGCACAGTGTTGAGAGGGAAACTGCAGAAGAATCTTCTTGGTCCTCAAGGAGTTGATGTTTATGACTTCCTGGCAGGAAAGTCAAGAAGGGAATCAGAAACAGCACCGGGTAAGCACCATGCCAGCACACACTCCTTCAGGGCTGTAGGGCAGGCAAGTGCGTGGCAAGCATTTTGATTCAGGGTGAGGTGGTGGAAATAATTCCATGTTTGAGGAACAAACCCAGAGTCACAAATGTTCTTGATCACAAGCAGGAAGGCCAAAATGAATGCAAGCCTAATGCATGGCAGAAAGAACATAAGCTGAGAGTTGGGGCCTTTTTCTTACTGGCCACTCTGGGACTGTGTGGCCTTAGCCACTCTCCATCCATTTCTGGACTTTAGTTTCATCACCAAAACAATTAGACAATTTAGCTAAGTCACATTTCCCCATCTTCGGTCAGGTGATGCCTGGCGTCACTGTTCCCCATCTGGATACACATGCTTGTTGTTACACTCATATGTCATCGGCACTGCTTACATCATATTTTTAGCTGAAGTTACCTCACTTCTTACTTTTTTCCTCATGAAATGGATTTAAAAGGGAACTGGAGAAAATTACCATGAATGGAAACCCACGCTCACTTGCCAGAACAGAAGGCAGCCATAAAAGAAAACAGACAGAGCTTTTAATTCTTCTGGAAGGTGCTGCCTGCTGAGGCCCCTTTCTGAAACAGAGAGACTAGAAACAGCAAGAAGCTGCTCCGGACAGCTCACTGCCCACCTGAGACTTTCCTCTTAGCCAGTCAGAAAAAATGAATGAGAATTTAAAAAGAAATAACTTCTCATTGCAGGACTCAATATGACCATCTATCTTTTGTTCCCTAAGTTATCCCAGTGCACATATGGCTTAGGAAGCAATCGATAATTTCTAAAGTCTTTTCTACCCTAATATTCCACTTGGACTCTTCTGCAGAAAAAAGATCATTTTAATTAGTGGAAAACATGAGTTATAGACTTTCTAAAGGAAACAACTGTCAATATCCAAACTGAAATGCTTTCAGGACTATTTCTAACTATAAGAACGTGGCACATACATTAATAATTAATAGGAATGATTTGGGATTTGTGCAGTTATCTTTACTTTTTATTTTTTAAAGAATACAAAATAGTGATGGAAAAACACAGCATTAGAAATGATACAAAATTTCACTAAACAAAGTAACAGGAATTCAATTATGGTTGCTGCATTACATGATGCTATTTTCAAACATAGTTATCTTTACTTTCAAATAAACACTGCTAAATGATCTGACAGTGCCTGAAAAATTGTTCATCCTTTTGAGTAACTTAAATACCACTCCCCTGAAATCTTGTTTATACTACCAGTTTGCTTAATGAAGCATTTTGTGAAACAATATGCACAGATAAATTCAACAGGAGCTTGTATGACATCAAATTAGAGCAACTTACAAATTAGTGAAGTCCAGATGAATCGTATCAGAAAGATTATTTCAGAAACAAACTGTCAATTGACGTCTTGTCTTTATACTCATAATGCATTTGGTGAATCCACACTGCAAAGCGTCCCCCACGATAGGACCCTCCAGGGAACACACTGCCTTGGCATCGCTTTTATCCTATTTGGAGAGACGACAAGTGAGGTAGGAAAGGCCCACAGAGGTCTTTGAAAGACTTTTAGGATAATTAGTGTGTGGAAGCTGCTGGACTATGGAAGCATATTTATTAACCTCAGTTTTTTTCTTTCCTAAGGTCTTATCTTTTTGCTTTTGCTAATTTAATGTGATGTTTGGCAAGTACCTTTCACATTCTGTAATTAATTTCTCGGATTTATAAAAGGGGAGGTGAAAGTACTGCTGCAGTAGAGTAAGAGCCTCACATTTTTCTCTACAAAGGGCCAGATAGTAAATATTTCCAGCTTCATGGTCCATACAATCTCTGTTGCAACACCGGCATTGCTGTATGTCAGCAGCAGCAAGCTGAACATGGCTGGATCCCACTACAACTTTATTTACAAAACCAATCCCTGAGCTTGATTTGGTCCTCAGACTTGTTCCACACCATGACCTTGCTTTTGTGTTGCAGTAAAGAGACTTGCCCAAGTCTGCCATTGGACTGAGGCGGGACTACAACTCAGATCTCTGAATTTCAACTTAAGGGATTTCTCTTCACTTCAGACCACATAGTGAGGGCATAAAAATGTAGCTACAAGCCAGAGCATCAGGAAAGAGCTGAAAATAGAATGGAAGAATTTCTGTTACCATTTCTGACACAATTACTTCCAAATTTCTTGGGCGGTGAGTCACTGGATTCCGTGAGCGAGGCAGCAGGCTGCTCTGCTCCCTGCCCATCACCGAGGAATGCATCATCAAAGCAGAAGAGAAAGCACTCAAGAAGGTGGGGCTGGAGGGGCTACATTTGGACATTCATCAAAGTCTCACACTGCAAAGGGAATTGCTTCCTCTCACATGTACGTGGTGCTACCGGTTCATTACAAAACGCTTTCACATGTGTTATTTGATTCAAGCTCCACAATATCTCCATGAAGTGGGACTCCTTTTCATGGTTAGGGAGTCAGAAGTTCTCAGTAACTGAGTAGCCAGTGACAAGAGATGCAGAAACAATAGTCTAGGCCACAACCATGATTTATTCATCCACTCATATATTCATCCATCCATATATTCATCCATTAAAGCAAATACTTATCTGTCAATTGACAAGGCCAGGAAATGGCAATTAAAGTAAGCAGCACTGTCCCTACCCTGTAGACTTTAAGAGACAATAAACAGGAAAAGGGACAAGTGCTATGAGCCATGGATAAGTGCTAAGAAGAAAACAGACAATGCAGAGAAGCAAGGGAGACACTGCCCTGAGGTATAGCAGTCAGGGAAGGCTCTGAAGAACAAAGTTCATAGCACAACCAGGAAGGTAAGAGCCAGGTCGGCTTTGATGGGTTTGAGGAACTAGGAAAAAGGAGCCTGAGACAAGAAGTTGAGGAACAGCTGTCCAAGACAGGCATTTCACAGCTAAGAGTCACAAGTATATTATACACAGAATGAAAGTATTAACATCTTTCAGAGAAGGAACTAGCTACTGGATATGCAGCCACAAGCACTTTATAGACCATCTTGCAATTTGGTTACTTGGCCTGAAAATCAGGGTGATTATATTGGTACATACTCAATACGTAGGTGGGTAGAAGTTTAATACACTTGTCCCATAAGCCATTAAACACAGGGTCTAGGATTCAGAAAGTGCTCAGTAAGTATGTAAGAGGGGCCGGGGAGATGGCTCAGTAGGATAAGCACTTCACTGGCAAACGCAAGGATCTGAGTTCAATCCCCAGTTCCGCCAAAAAAAAAAAAAAAAAAAAAAAAGTAAGTATGTAAGAATTTGGATACAAGAAAGGAGGTATTTGTTAAACTTTTGCTCTATGCCTATGCAGTACTGAGTGATTATTTTGATTAACCTCACAGTCCTATTTTACAGGTGGAAGTTAACTTTTTAAGAATTATATAATTCTTTATTCCAATTTTTTTAATATATTTTAATTTTTAAAATGTTTTTTGTCATATTCTGTAGGGACTTAAAGTTTAACATATCAATACTTGATGAAAAATACCTGCTCCATGTTATGCCTAAGATGTTTGATACTCAGACAGACAGTGAGGTTCAGCTCAACAGTCTATGTTGTATGGTAATAACAATAAACTTCTCTTCTGGAGAGTTAACAACCTAACTTTGCAGACAAAAATTAGAGAAAAAGGAGGGCCACAAGGAAAGCCAACATTTTGGCCCTAGCCTTCCAAGGTCAATTAAAACTCAGGACATATGAGAACTTGTACTGTAACATCACGTAACTCAGTTGTGTCCCAAATTTTCTGATCAAGGAGATTATGGGGCCAAAGAGGAAAGTGATCGATGATGTAGAGTGTGCCTAAGGAGAGTCACCTGGAAAGAAAACATTCTCTCAGGCTTTCACAGAGAGCACACTGGCCAAGCAATGGCCATGACTCATCCACATGGTTGACACTGACAAAAGATCTACAAACTGCAGTACAGAATCTCAGGATAAATCCTGAGGGAATTTCACTGACCTTATCAGATCCAAAAGCTACAATTCTTGTTTCATAGGTCTTGCTTTATCTTAGTCTTAAACATCCAGTGGAAAAGTATAAAAACAAAGTATAAGAAGGAAAGCCACATTGTTATGTTGAGCTGTAGGGAACCTCAGGTCTACAACTTCTGACATTGCCAGTGAAGTGGAAGACCCAATACTATTATGGACTACTGGACTATTTGGGAATATTTTGCTGAGTTCAGACACCTATAATATTTAATATTTGATGGAACTAAACAAAAAACGGGATACAGATGAATGACCATTTTGTATCTGTGTATTTAAAATGGCTAGGGTAGATATATAGCTACATTCTCTTAATGAATAGAGGGATTTGTTCTAATAGTGTTTGTAAATAGGATATCATGTCTGCATCTTGTACAACAAATAACCACTAGGAAGACAGTATACAATGTGTTAATTATTGGAACTGTCCTACCAATTTGATTTCAAACTCTCTCATTGTTATTTATTTCTCAATAAAATTATGGAAAAAAAAAAACAAAGTTACTTTATCTTACAGAGATCAGGGCTTTAAAAAAAAAAAACCCAGTCCAGGTGATCCACTGACCACCAATTGCATGGCTTCTTGCCAGGCTTCCAATCAGACAAGAGAGGCCCCAGACACCCCTCAAGGGAAGGACTTTCTCTCCTACAGTCCCTCGGAGGCCACTGTCTCTGGTGGAGGAACCACAGTTCTGTTCAAAGTCAAAATAGAAGCCATGTTGGCTCGAAATGAATGTCTTCTGCCTCAGAAAGATCAAGGTTGTATCTCTCAGTCTGTCCTTCTCAGTCTCTGCTAGCCTCACAGTCGGCATCACCACAATCTCCCCCCCATCACAGTCTCTGTGCATCTCAGTCTCCATCCACCCAATATCAGCTCCACCTACCCACCTCAGCCCCCGCCCACCCACCTCAGCCCACATCCACTGCAGCCTCAATGAGATGTTTCCACCCAACAGAGGAGCCAGTCACCTTCCCACACAGTGGTTCCTGCGTTATTCTTGTCACTCAACAGAAAAGGACCCTAGAGCTGAGAAAACTAAAATGATCAGCTTGAAAGTTACACAAATGGGAAATGGCAGATTTTCAGTTCAAACTCAGCCAGATTAAAAATCTACAGCTTTCCATCATTGATCACTTTCCTCTGTGGCCCCCATAATCTCTTTGATCAGTAAATTTGGGACATCACTGAGTTACAGGACATTATCATACAGGTTCTTTTATGTCCTGAATCCTCACTGACCTTGAGTGGCTAGGGCCAAAATGTTGGCTGTCCTTGTAGCCCTTGTTTTCCTCTAATTTTTGGTCTGCAAACTTCAGTTGTTAACCCTCCAGAAGAGAAGCTTAATGACATTATTACCCTATAACATAGCTTAACCTCTCTATCTGTCTGTATATCAAACATCTTAGACATAACATGGAACAGGTATTTTTTAAGGAGAGTCACATGGAGAGAAAACATTCTCTCAGGCTTTCACAGAGAGCAAATTGGTCAAGCAATGGCCATGACTCATCCACATGACTGACACTGACAAAGGATCTACAAACTGCGGTACAGGGTTGCAGGGTAAATCCTGAGGGGATTTGACTGACCTTATCAGATACAGAAGTTACATTTCTTGTTATATAGGTCTTGCTTAATCTTAGTCTTAACCATCCAGCAGAAAAATATAAAAACTAGGTATAAAAAGTAAAGTCATATTAATATGCTGAGCTATAAAAGGCTCAAGTCAACAACTTCTGACATTGCCAGTCCCATGGATAACCCATTACTATTACAGACTACTGGACTATATTGGAATATTTTGCTGAATTCACACACCTACAATATTTAAATGGGAATGGAATACACATCTCTGACAAAACTAAACAAAAATGGGGGGATATAAATGAAGGACCATTTTGTATCTGTATATAGAAAATAGTTAGGATAGGTATACAGCTATTTTCTCTTCATTCAATGAGAAGAAAGATTTGTAATAATAGTGTTTGGATAGGATATCATGTCTGCATATTGTCCTCTGAATAACTACTACGAATACAACAATATGCCATGTATTAATTATTGAAACTGTCCTACTAATCAGTTTTGAAACTGTGTCATTGCTATTTGTTTCTCAATAAAATTAATTAAAAAATAAATAAATGCAAATCTATAGCTTTTGGTACTTTATCGGGTTGCTTCCCCTTAATAATAAAAACAATTGGTGATTGCATACCTGACAACTTAGAAACTTCACATTTTAATGAGTAAGATAAGATAGAGTAGGGTAAGTAGGGTAGGACAGGATTAGATTGGATTGGACAGGATAGGAAAGGCCAGACAGACCAAAAAAAAAAATTTCTGTACAAATCACAAGATTTAGGCTGACAAAGAAGCCATAATCTAGTGAATCATATGTGTTTCCCCCCCACCTTTTCTGTCACATATAACCTTTACTTCCAACTACCTAACCCATTCAGAACTTTCTATGGACTTCTCTAGAAATGCTTAAAGAATTAAGTGAATAACATCTTTTTTTTTCAGTACTGGGGATTAAACTCAGGACCTTGCACTTGCCAGGCAAGCACTTATTCTACTGAGCTATCTTCCCAGCCCAGAATAACATCTTAGTATCTGTAAGATCTCATAAGAAACTCTACTGAAAGTTACTCCTTTACTGAGAACCTACTCTGCATCAAACACTGGACTGCCTGCATTTTTTCCAATACTGTCTCACTTAATATTTAAAAGATTTCTATCAGAAAGGCGACTCTAGCCTCATTGTTGATCAGGAACCAAGGCCCCAAGAGGTCACATTCCTACAGTCATAGAGAAAATGCCGGAGACTTCACCTGGGTCTAATTCAAAAGTTTTTTTGCTTTGCTGTTCTGTGGAGCTGCCTCTTGTGAAGTGACTGGGGTTCACTGCCTACTACAGGAATGACTGGGATCTGGGCACAGGGGAGCTGAGTCATCCGTAGGACACAAGCTGTGTTCCCCAGCCAGAACTAGCAGCAAACCTGGAGGCCTGTCAGGAGTCACCCTCTCAGGCTCCACCCAGACCCACTGGATCAGCACCCAGGAAGACAGGGAGGGGCGTGTCTGTGAACCCAACAAACTCTCGGGGTGGCCTGCAGCCCACCATACTTTTCAAACCTCTGCTGTGTATACACCTCTGTGCAAGTGACGGCAAGTAGCACTGCCAAGCCAGTGCAGATTGAGGAAATCAGACATGGAAGAGGAATGCATCTTTCTCCAGGGATAAGAAGCACCTTGTGGAATAGGGAACTGGAACCAAAGCTTCCCTCTAAGCACCATTCCCTCAATCAGGAATCCACCCTTCATTTACAGTGAGAAGGAAAGAAAGGCACAGCAAGGCAGGATGCTCTAAGGCAGAGCTGGTACTGCTGTAGGCAGTGAGGCAGCTCTTTCTGCTCATGTTCCATTGCATGATCTGTTCATTGAATTTCTGTGCTGGTCAGTTAGTGAATCTGAGCTCCCAGTCAACTGTAGCTTACCTTTCTCTTTGCGATTCTCTGTCACTCCTTTGTGGGTTCCCACAGTAGACTCTGCAACAAGAAGGCTCCTCTCAGACTCCATTCTTTTCTGTTGTGCCTCAACTGCTCTGGTCCAGATGATGCAAGGTATGGATTGATGCTCCAAGAACATTTAGCAACTCCAAGGGGAGGAAAGGTTATGAAATAAAATAACTATTAACCTCCAATTCTACTCTTATAAAGTCTAGCCTTATCTTGCTGAAATCAGCCTCTGGTGTATTGTCAAAAAAAGTCTAACTTCACTTTATTTTGAAAAAGTTAGAACACTGAAAACAATGGTCCATAATCTCAACTGACTGACACAATTGTTTTCACGTTTGCCCATTCCATTTCAGATTTTGTTTTCATATTTGCATACAATGTCATTTGGTTGTTAATTATATAATTAACAGTAGAAGTGATATTTAAGTCTTGAGGATTTCTTTTCCTGGTTAAAGCTTCAGTCTAAGTAATTTTAGGCATTGCCTTCATGAACATTATTTTAAATTTCTGGACAATGGACTCATGAGTCAGTATACCACTTGGGCATGCCACAATGAGTTGAGAAGTACTTACTGAGCTCTTACTATGTGCCAGGTGCAGTTCTAGGACCCCAGAGGTCTATCAGCAAAGAACGTAAAGTCCCTGCTTTCAAAACTGTAGCAGAGGCCTACAACTCCAGCGGATATTGCTCATGTCCTGTCGACCTGATTGGACAGGTCCGCAGCACTGGATCCAGCAGTGCACAGTGCAGGTGACTCACACTAGGGAGCTATTTCTTTAGGACAGATTCCTTTTGTTCCTTTAGGTGGTAGGCAAATGGAACTAAAGATCAGGAGCAGGCCTAGGCATATATACTCATCTTATGGCTCTTATTGCTGGAAGAGTACCATACCGACCTCCTACAGCTCTGTAACACTCTCACTGCCAACAGAGACAACAGTATGTCATTTCCACCAGAAACTCACCAACCTTGGGTGTTAACACATTTTCTATGCATTTTCCAGTTGAGGGAGTCCAGTATCATGCCAGAAGACAAGCTACCGTTTAAATATGCATGCTCCCTGGTGTTTCGATTCTTCTTTCAGATGCTTTCTTCATTGGATAAGATGACTCTGCTCATGGATTGAAATCCTGACCTCTGACATGATGGAAGTGAGACCTCTCAGGAGGTAATTAGGCCATGAAGATGGAGCTCTCCTGAGTGGGAGCAATAGCCTTCTTCATAAAAAGCATGAGAAAGTCTGATTCCTCTTTCTCTGCTCCCACACGTGGAGATGTGACAAGACACCTATCTGAGACCAGGCTGTAGCACTCCCCACACCTGGTGTCTGCCAGTGCCTTGATCTTCAACTCCTGGCCTCCAGAATTATGAGAAATGAATGCTTGTCCTCAAGCCACCCAGGCTGTAGTATTTTGCTATAGCAGCTTAAACTGACTAAGAGAGGTATTATCAGAGAATTAATATCAGAGTTAAACTAGGACACTACCTAGAAGGAGGTTTTCCGTTGAGTTTACATTTCCTTGGTGGACAAAGGCCCTTCTACTAACCAGGAAAAGGAAGAAGGAAGGGCCTCCCTTTCACAGGCCCCACTAACCTCTCTCCACAGCTCAGAGACTGGCCCTCCTCTTTCATCACCACCTCCTTCACAGCCTCCTCCAGGCCCTCAGTGGTCCCCACACCAGGCCTTCTCTGATCTCTGTCCACAGACAGGACAGGGCACTGCCCACAGCTTCCTCCTTGCCAGGACACCATGATGGAGCCCATTGCTACAGGGAAAATGAACTTACCTTTTTACCTGGGTCTTCCCTATCAGACCAGGAAAACAGGACATGTGTTTCAGCTGAGTCCCCAGCTTGGCCATGGGCCTGCTCAGGATAGGTGCTCGACACATCTCTGCACAGCTCAGTAAAGCAGATGAACAGCTGACAAACACTCAGGCAGACAGGTAGCAGAAGTCAGAGTAATGAGCTTGGCATGACCCTTGGTGAACTCGAAATCCCCAGTGAAGTCAAGACTCCTGCATCCGCTCTCAGAAGCTCAAGGACACCAGCAAGTCTTGGCCTTTTCCCTTTAATTCCAGTCATTCTTTATCCTCAGGGACCCTTTGTGCACACTCTGCTGCTACACACAGAAGCCCAAGTTCTCATATGATTGTGTTCTAGTCTCCAACCCTACCTGAACCCCCTACTTTTCAAAACAAAACAAAACAAAAAAATCTTTCATTGTATTTATTCCTCAAAATAGAAAAAAAAAAGATAAAAACAACCACATATTTCATGGGCGCCTTACAGCAACACCCACTCAGTACTTAAAAACATCCCTCAGGAGTGGGTCATAATATTAGTATTCCATTTTATAGGTAAATAAGTAAGCCTCAAAGAAATTAAATTGCCTCCTAAAGCCACACAGCCAGTAAATGGCAGGCGGGGTTTAAATCTTGGCGGGGCCTATGCAAGTCCCCGGCTCTTTCCTCTTCATTCTGGCTGTCCTAACAGCCTAACAGATGCCTGACAAGTGGCAGAAAACTGGGTGCTCCTCCTTCCCACCCGGGCTGCTGGCTTCTGGCAGAATACTGGTAACCCTGCTCCTAAGAAACGCGAGTAGTGTGGCTACCACCTCAGTGTCGCTGTCACAGCACTGTAAACATGAATCACCTCCCAAAGGAGTGCTGGAGACTTTGATGTGTCCTTGTGCTGCTCCTCAGAACAGTTTGTTCCTGAGAATAAATAACGTCTACTTTGAAAAAGCCACAACGCAGCTTCCCAGGTCTGGGCTGCCAAAACACTCATAAGTCACAGGAACACTTACTTTCCCACATCTCAGTCTCCTCTTGTGCGAACTGGAATTCACACAACTCAGGTGAGTTGTTGCTTATGAGCGTGGAATCCAGATGTGAAAGTGGGAAAATGTCAGTTCTGGGAGAGAAAGTAGCTAGCATAAGCCTCTTGTTTTATCCATGAAGAAATAAACCCCACACTTCTAGCCCCTACCCTCCCTCTCAGTCTCCTCATGTGGAGACAGGGCTCACTCCTCCCCAAAAAGTCTTCCTCATCGAACCATCAATAAGGCAGAGGCCCCAGAGAGCTTCAGACCCAACCTTTTGAACGCGAAGGACACTGGAAGAGCTCACAGAATACATCAGAAACAGTAAACAAAGATGGAGTCAAAGATACTTTTCCTACACCAGGACAGGGAAGGAACCGCAAGACATTTGGAGTCCTAGACGGCCCTCTTTGGTCACATAAAAGGTAATGGATCAAGACTGGTTTCATTCTCCTTCTCACAAGCAAGCCAGGCCTTCCTACAAAGACAGACGCTGTCAGTCAGCAATGTCAGGCGTCCGCAGAGCAAATGAGGCAAGGCTGTAAGTACCTGATACAAAAGCTGGTAAGGGCCTCTGATGGAGATAGGAACTGACCTGTTAGGAGATGGCTATCCTACATTAATTTTAATAACAATGATTTGAATAGAAAAACGAATGCAGGAACCACTCATTCACTGACTCTTAAATATGGAGTTGAATCAGCGTTGGAGGTTGAATCGGAACAACCACCTGTAGAGCTCGCACGCCTCCTTGTGGCTGAGCTCGATCACTACCAGGCAAGAGTTGTTCTGAATCCTGCTCGGGGCTGACAATGAGATGCGAGGTCAGACGCCTCAGTTGAGAGCCTTCCATGCACCAGGGTCTGGGCTATGTGCCATCGTATACTTAGTCTCGTAAGTGCTCACATTTGGTGTGTCTCATTAGACTGGTTTTACAGACAATGAAGGAGAACCTCAGAAAGCTTAACTCGCTTGCCTGGAGTTACCAAGCTAAAAAGGATTCTAACCAAGATCCAGGAAATTCTCAGGCCAGGGCTCCTTCCCCAACACGACACTGAATACAAAGTGCTGAGAACCCAGAGATGAGTCCCCTCTTTGATCTGTCTTCCGTATTTCAACTGGGCAGGCACACTCATCTTAAACAATCAGAACACAAAGTCCCAGCAGCTGTGTGCACAGGGGTAGGAACTTGGGGCAGCCCTCTCCCATGCCAGCAGCCCTGACCAGAGCCCTGGGCCCACAGGAACAGGAGGATATGCATGGTCCACTGCATCCATCCGTCATTAGTGAGGACACCTCAGAGAACTGCCTCCTTCCAGCCTGACATCTAGGCAAGAAATGAGGCCCCAGGATGAACAGTTGTAAAAACAGACATCATTAACCAGCCCCAACCTTCAAAAAGCTCCAAGTCAAGACAGAGTCGGAAGCGAGCTAACAAGGCTTCCAATTTGTCTTTTACAGGCTTTGACATGCCAGGTCAAGGAAGACGGGGAATCCTGCGGGAAGTCAGCACAGGGAAAGTCGGGCTGTTATTTTGGCTTGTTGATAGGAGTGACAGGTTAAGAAGTGATGATGGCCAAAGAAGAACTGAGCATCTGTCTCCACAAGACACCAGGGTTCCACCGCCTGCTCGGTCCAGGCAGCGAGCTGCCTCCAGGCACAGACCCCCTCAGCCACAAGCCTTCTTGCACGTACATGTAGCTTAGATGGGAGGGTTATTTCTTTTCTTCTTTCACTGGTGCACGCAAATACACTTTTACAGAAACAACATTATGCTCTACAAGCTATTTTGCAATCTACCTGTTTCACCTACACTGGGAATAAGCTTTTATGTTGATTATCTATTCTTCTACCAGCACTCCTTGCTAATCTGATTTGTAGATTTGTCTCATCTTAAAATATATAACCATTTAAAATGAAAAGTGAAATTGATGTGGCTTCAAGACTTTATTATAAACATTTTATAAAAGTCCTTAAAGCTAAGTCTTTGCTACATTTCCACTTTTTTACTTTTCACACATAAGTCCATCTGTGACATATTTTTCCAAATATTTAATTGGGAGTTCCACATAATTTATTCATATAATCTTTGGGATCATTTGTCTTCATTATATTCTCTAGCTTTTTTTCTGGTCTTCATTTGCTCACTCACAAATATATAGATACACAGATATATATTAGCATCTACTACAAACCAGGCACTAGACTACCAAGATCTTAGAACACGTGCATGAATTAAACTCTGTCTCTCTTACACACACACACACACACACCCCTGCCCTATAGAGCCTACATTCTAGTAAGAGGAGACAAAAAAAAACATAACTAATATGTAGATAATGTTTCACAAAACATTAAGTACTTCAAGAGAAAAAGACATTGTGATAGCAATCAGAAGTGTTGAGAAAAAGGTGTAATTTTAAACATGGTCACTGGGGAGAAAATGTCTTTAAGAAAGGACACAAAGTAGTGAGGGAGGGCTGTCCAGGGAAAAGCTCTAAGTAGCCTTCACGGTTCTGAGGAAGGAGCATGGCCAATTTGTGAAGAAACAGTTCCTATAGGAAAGCTAGTGTCTGTGTTACATGGCTGTTACGGTGTGTATCTAGCTGTCCCCCCAAAGCCTCCTGCAGTCATGGGGGTGGGCTCCTAGAGTTTGTAACTGATTGATGGTCCTGTTTTGGGATTATGGGTATGAGTGCTGCACCCACCCTGGAGGGGGCAGCCTGCATAAAATACAAGGGAAGGAAAGAGGCTTGCTCTCTGGCTCCTCCTTTTTTGTTCTTGTTGCTTTTGCTGTCTTCTGACTCCATGAACTGTTGCCATCCGCCATGCCACTCTGCCTTAGAGCTAGCCACCTAGGGACTGAAAATCCCTACAAACTGTGAGCTAAATAAATGTTCCCTTCCTTAACTGTGGGCATCAAGTATTTTTGTCTCAACAACAAGAGAAAGATAATTAAGACAACAGCCCAGAAAGCAATAGTCTCATCCTCATACCAGTACCAAGACCATGGAGAAGGTGGCACCCACAAAGACATCTGTGAACCTCAAACAAGATAGGAACCTTGGTTTCTTAGGAGCAGCAACAGCAGCACCACTCATACCTTAATTAAATCTCATGAATCCAAACAGGAGACGGTCCCTTTCTTACTCTTGTAGTCCAGCATTTTCCAACGTGTATGCTATTTGTATTTGGGACAGGACAATTATTGACTATGTAGGAATGTTCCATGCACCGCAGGCCAATTAGAATTCTTGTCTCCTGTAGTTGACATCCATAGCCCTTGTCAACATGACAAAACAACCTCAAATTTATTCTAAATATCTTCTAGCTGAGACCTGCATGCGGGGATCATCAGGAACTATAGCAGGCTTCGTTTTTTGTTTTTGTTTTGTTTTGTTTGGTACCAGTGATCGAACTCAGGACATTGTGCTTGCCAAGCAGGTCCTTAAGCCACTGAGCTATCTTCTGGCCCCTATAGCAAGTTTTGCTATCAGGGAGTTCTCAGGCTTAGCCATGAAAAGTCTGATTGAGTGGGGAGCCCCATGATTTTTTTTACACAGCAGCCATGCCAACAGAAGAACTGACACCACTCATTTTACAAATAAAGTTCAGTAACTTGATGAAACTTGGTCAAAGGAACACAATTAGGAAGTGGCAGGAAGGGGAAGCTCAGGGCTGCTGGCTCCTTCTACACATACATGAAAATCATAATTGCGATACTGTGGACAGTGATTAAACTAGCAGGCATCCTAAATTCATCCAGCTCATTTCAATCTCAGGAAAAAAAGCTTTTAACATAAATTAGTAGTCAAAGAAGAAAAATGGGCTAGTCCCATGTAATTCACCAACAATAATAGTATTAATAAGAGCTAATAGTTTATTAATATATACTAAGTATTACCTCATTTCCTGTTTACATTTCTGTAATGTAGTTATACTGATTACCACCTTTCAAAAAATACGAAGCCAAGTCTTCAAGAAGAAGTAAGGGAGACAGAGATGGGGTTTGGCATCCATACCTAATCTCTTAATCATCAGCTTATACCACTTTCAAGTAGAGTAACATCCTTACCTTCTGCAGCAACAATTAATATTTTAGATAAGCCTTTCAAACAAAACTCCAATCTAAGTCTTTTTGTTAACTTTTCTTTACAACAAATCAATCTAAACAATGGAATCCCAGAATAGTGTCTAAAGCTACAACCTCTAATTACCATAGGAAGAAAATATCTGACCGAATTAAGAACACTTGAATATCAGAGGCTCTCTTCGGTAACTTTTGGTGTCTAAATTAGTTTCCAAGTCAACTCAGACTAAAGCTTTTCTCTATCATGTGATAAAGGTTTCTTGGGTGTCATACAGGTTTTGATGAGTGCTGCGAAAGAAATATGCTCAGACTCAGTATATTTCCCTGGACACATGTGACATGTGGGATTGAGAAATAAGGGACAATGTCTTAACTGTGCCCACCATCTTTTGCCAAACACAAAGCATGTGTAAAACATCTTCAACTGTACTGAAACAATTCTGAATTTACTTCTTTGGCTACCCATTCAGGATACTGAGCACTGGGAATTACTCACATAAAGTGTGTAAGAGGGAAAGCCCGGAGAGAAACAGATCCAGAGTCCCTCAACACAAAGGATCACCTGGGACATCTTTACCTCAACCTCTTAGACATATGGGAAAATCATTTCTAAATCATTACACAACTTATTAGAAGGAGGATAGAGATTAAGAGATTATTTAATGTGTTTTTTTATGTACTATAATTTTAACCACCAGCACATTCCAAATACCAAGATCATCCAAATAAGAAGACAGTATTTTGTAGAAAGGAAAAAAAATGTACTAAGTAGCCAAAACTAGCATGGCTAATAGAGTTTCTATAATACACAAAGTTTTGCTTTATTTCTTTATTTCAAAAAATCAGGGGGGAGTCCTAGCCCAGGTCCGGTGAGTGTGTGGAGAGCTTCCTGCTAACCTGCGCCGGCGGCACCAGTCCCAGCCCAGGCGCAGCGTGGGCCAGACCCTCTCCCACCCCCTCGGGCCACCCCCCACCACTCCGCCGTACCTCCCCCACCCCTCCCTCCGAGTAGGAATTTCTGCCGACTTTGGGGAACCCCCAGACCCAGTCCTAGCCCAGGTCCAGTGAGTGTGTGGAGAGCTTCCTGCTAACCTGCGCCAGGGGGATCAGTCCCAGCCCAGGCGCAGCGAGGGCCGGACCCTCTCCCACCTCCTCAGGCTGCCCCCCACCACTCCGCCATACCTCCCACCCCTCCCGCCGAGTAGGAATTTCTGCCGACTTCTGGGAATCCCCAGACCCAGTCCTAGCCCAGGTCCGCAGCGGGAAGGAGCTGAGCACAGCAGCCAGACCTAAGCCAGACGTAGCTGGATAAGTCCAAACTCTGTAGAGCTCCACCTGAACTTCAGTACGTGTGAAGGTTATAACTACAGCAAACATCTATAGCAAAGGGCAGAAGACAGTGCTACACAAAATAACGAGAAGGAACAAAATGCAACCTCAGAACCCAAGCCCACCCGTAACGAGTGCAGAGGACACTAACACAGAACAAATTGGAAATCACACAGCTGAAAGCAATGAATCAACAGCTTCTGAAATAAAACAGCTGCAGAAAGATATAGAAGACCTCAGATTGGAAACGAAAAAAGAAATCCCTGAATTAATGACATCTGCACTAAAGAATCAAATGCAGAAACATATGGAAGTAACCCAGTGCCCACCCAGAACAAGTGTGGAGGACACTAGCTTGGCTCAAATGCATGAATCAAGAGCGTCGATAATAAATAAGCAACAGAAGAAAGATATAGAGAAAATCAGAGCATAATTCTTTTCTGAAATAAAAAAAGAACTCTCAGAACTCATAGCAGATGAAGTAAAGAAGCAACTACAGAAACATAAGCAGGAAACCCAATCTGAAAAAAAAAATCAGGGGGAAGGGGAGCTGAAGGGGAGAAGTATAGACTTTTTATTGCCATATGAGAGGAACAGGTTACACTTGGTCAAGTAAGGCAAGAATTTTCCTGATACTGATTTCTAGAAGGAGTTTATCACTTCCAGTTCATTCCCAGTAATTTCTTCCACACTGGCTTCACTAAAGGTACAGATTCTTACAATACTGACCACAAATAAAACTTAAGTCATGACATAAAACCATTACTCTATAACCCTTAGGTCTTGCAGGTGATTTGGCTAGTGCCCCCCAGGTACACATGTTAATAATGTCTGCTCTTTATTATCTTGGGGCTATAGTTTATAAAATAAAAATAAACAGATGAGGGCCAGGGAGATAGCTCATGGCCAGGGAAATAGCTCAGTAGAATAAGTGCTTGCCTGGCAAGCACAAGGTCCTGAGTTCAATTCCCAATACCACAAAAAAAAAAGAACAGATGAAACATCTCTCAGATTCACTCCCTTAAGCAGCAATGTTCATGGGCTAGCTTTGGATAAAGGCTGGATTCATCAGTAATGAGCTGCACCCCCTGGTAGGACCCAAAAATGAAGCTACTCTTTTATTAGATAACAAGATTCACAACATTTGGTTGTTATGGCCCAAAAAAGTAAGGAATGAGCTGAGGATAGTGGGCTACACTTGTAATCCTAGCAATTTAAGAGGCTGAGGCCTGAGGATTACAAGTTCAAGAGTAGCTTCGGCAACTTAGCAATACCATGTCTCAAAATTAAATCTCAAAAGAGCTGAGGATAGCTCACTGGTAGAACCCTTGCCTGCCACAGGTTCAATCTCCAGTACCAAAAATAAAAAATAGGGAATACAGAAGTTACAAAAATCTCAGATACTGTAGTACAGTTATGGCCCAAGTGAGTCAAGTATTCATGGCGGTGGGGAATCCCATACTGACTCCAAGCTTGGCCATGTGACTTGTTTTGACCAGTAAGATTTCGCCTTGGTTGTTACAGCTGACAACCATGAGTGGCACCCTGAGGAATGAGGAACCTCATGAAGTAGAGAACTGCCTATCTGGAGCCGAATAGGATAACCAGCCTAGCAACCACCAGATGTGGGAGGGAGCTCAGTCTGAACCAGCCAACCCCAGCTGTCAGCAGTACTCCCATCAACCACCAACTCAGTAACAATAATAGAATGGTCAAACCACTATGTTTGGAGTTTTTTCTACGGAGCAAAACTAACAGAAACAGATCTGTTGCAAGTAAATTCTGTTGTGACAGAGAATTCAGAATGCATCTGGGCATCTCTGGCTCTGGGCTGAGTGATCCTGTGCCCTACTCTACCAGGAAGTTGGTGTTCAGATGAGCTGTGGAAAGAACTATACAGAATCCCAAGTGCATTTTCCCATAGACACTCTGACCAAAATGATGATTGCTGTCCTAGCTGGACTCCAAAAGTATGTTTAACCAATGTAAGTGATATTGTTTCAGCAATGAATTAAAGAACTAAAATGTTTAAGTAATTCCTATAAAGTTGAAAGTGAACTTGAACAAGCAAATTTAAAATCTAAATGATGATGCTTGAGAAAGACAAACTCAGGCTTAGATTTTTTTCTCAATTGCCTAAACCAATGGTTTCTGTGGTAAGCAGTGTCTGACTGGACTCCCAGGGAGAACTCCTTCTGATCCTCCTTTCCCGTTGGGTGTGTGCAGGACCTGCTACTGCTTCTGATGAACAGAGTATGGCAAAGGGATTGGTAGTGATGAGGTTGCCAAATACTGTGGCTTCCCTCTTGCTGGTGTTTTCTCTCAGCAGGCCCTCTCAGGTTGCCCTCTTTGCTGAAGCAAGCCACAGTGTTGGAAAGACTCAATTAGAAAGAACTGAGAGTGCCCTCTTGTCAACAACCACTAAGAAACTGAGGCCCTTGGTCCAACAGCCTGTGCAGTCCTGTCCTCTGTCAATAGACACATACATAGGGTGATCAAGGTTTTTGGTAAATGTTTGAAAAATAAAGACAAATTGTTATTAGTACCCCTAAACAGATTCAAAATCCTCCTCCTCACTTCAACGTGTTTGTGCCATCACTCTTGGCAGTGTGTCTTTTACTGCAATCAGGTTTAATTTAAGCACTCATTGTATCTTTTATCACCCCCTTGTAAGTGAGCTTAGAATACTCCCCAGTCAGCTCTTGAGAGAAGACCACAACCCTAGTCAACCACTTAAATGTAGCCTCCTGAGAGATCCTGAAACAGAGGACACTAAATTCCTGACCAAAAAAAAAAAAAAAAAAAAAAAGTGTGGCATTCAAAACAAAAACAAAAACAAAAAACCCTGTGCTTTTAAGCTGCTAAATTGTGAGGTGATTTTTCACACAGCAATGAACTACAGATATTGGTCTGTCAGCCTGCATGGTCATCAAAAGCAGGTGGAAAATTTTTTGGTTTTAGTCATTAATTTGAAGACATTGTTTACTTGTATAAATAAAAACTCCTTATTGTTAAGCTGTTTTTCTAAAAAAATTTTCTAAGGACAAACCACACACACACACACACACACACACACACACACATGCACACACACTAGATAACCATAGTACATATTGAGAGTGTGCCCTTCCATGTATCTTATGCAATTACACATTATATAATGGCATCATACTATACATGTGACTCATCAACTTGCTCTTTTCACATCACTCTATGTCTTAGAGACCTTCCACATTGGCAAAAACAGAGCTGTTACATTAGTTTTTAACTGCCCCAGAGCATTCCATAAAATGTATGAATCATAATTCATTTAATCAGTTCCCTACAAAGAAGCATTCAAAATCGCCTCTTATTTTTTATGTTGTAAATAGGGCTTTCATCAACATTCTTAGGCATGCCTCTTTGTGCATATATACACATAAATGATAACTATACTTTAAAATTTTAATAGATAAAATGTTCTTTTAAAAGGCAATCCAAATAATCACCTTCATCAAAGGATATGTGATACAAATTTCCTTTCACCTTTATCAATAGTGAATATGAGTTCTATTCTTGTCAATCTAATAGATGAAAAATATTACTTTGCTTTCAATCATGTTGTTTTATTATAGCCTAATAACAGTAAAAACATATGGTTTTCATTTTCTTGCACACAAATAAACTGTGACCATAAGTATCATTACATGTGTCCTTCCAGGACTTGGGGAATGTTAAATTTTATTGATAAAATAAAAAAAGAGATTTCCTGAGGTATTTCACATGTGTCAGAGATACAGAAAGAGAAAAATAATTGCTTTAAAAGATAGGTTCAGATCTAAAGTAAATCACAGATGATATGAGCTTAGGGTGTTCAGCCCAGGGCTCAGAGGGGCAGTGAGAAGCTACCAGGTGGTAAGGAGAAAAGAAGACGAACTGAAGGTACAGCAGACTTGGAAAGATAAGCATTAACTCAGGAGTTTATAATTGTAGGCTTTGAAAATGCCTTCACTGGTTTCTTAGCAGCCAACATTCTTTGTGTTATGTTAAGGATTCTTGAATCAATTCCTCTGAAGAAATCATGTGCTCAAAACCCAGCAATAATTTTTTCTCTGATCATTTACAGGGCAGAAGAAATACAGTGTTTCCAATATGGCAGAAGTTCTGCAAAATGCACAATATTTTCCTTTTACACATGTGGAAACTGAGGCAGCAAAAGATTAAGGATCTGCCCAACTTTACAGTCATTTGTTGGCAAAGCATAGACTTTCACACAAGCAGGGGCTGTGAACACAACAGTCACTGTTTCCTCTAGGTTCTGTTGCCTCAGAGCAGATGTAAAACCTGGCCCTGCTGTGGGTCTCTTCTCACTCTTGCCATGTGATCTTGGGACCGCCATTTACATTCTTGGGTCTTGATTTCCTTCTTTTTGGAAAAAAGGGGTAGAATCAAATAATCTATGAGGTTTCTTCCTTCTAAATCTGACATTTTAGGACTCTGTAGTATCTCTTAGATTAAAAAGCCAAGATAGAGCTAGAGAGGGAGGAAGGAAAGAGGAGAGAGGGAGAAAAACCATGCATGGCAGAGAGAGAGAGAGAGAGAGAGAGAGAGAGAGAGAGAGAGAGAGAGAGAGAGAAAATCATCTTGAGCTTTCATCATTGTGGCTGCGCTGTTCAGAGACACAATTCCAGAGAGATATTTCTTGTTCCTAAAGGAACAAAACAATCTTAAATGTAGGAATAGGAACCAGAGCAGGGGCAACTCTAGGGGACTTTCACAAAGCCAGAAGTTTCAAGAGGTCAGTAAGATGAAAGATAGCTGAGAGTTAAGTAAAGGTAAGGAGAGAAGAAAGGAGCGCTCAGAGGACCAGCTTTTCATGTCTGACCAGAGGCGCACTTATTCCACCTTAGTTTGGACACAGCCAGCTCTTTAACTACTAGTGTCTATGTGGAGCTGCTTCAGAGTGAAATCTCCACTGCTACTTGTTGCAAACAAGAAACTAAGGGTGAGAAAATAATACCATCTTTAATGTGAGAAGAAAAGAAAAGGGAATAGGTGGCCTTTTCTAAATGAAGCATTTTTCTGACTATAAAATACCGTAGAGTCATTCCAGAAAAATTGGAATGGATGGAAAATATTAAGATCAGCTGTAATACTATTACCTAAGCATGCGGGTATGTTTCCTTCTATTTCTTTTCCTATCCACGTTTTTTAAACCAAAATTAAAATTTTATTATGGATACAGTTTTGTATATTAATTCAACATTATAAATATGGACCATTTTCTCAAGTCATCAGAAATTATTCAAAAGTAGCATTTTAACTAATGGCTGCATATTATTCTGGGTCTTAGATAGCTATGATTTACTGAACCATTTAGAGGGAGCAAGGAAGACAAGAAACCTCTGTAGGAGAAGTGAGCGGAGACAGGAGACCGTAGAATTTGGCTAGTTCTTTACCGATGCATAGCAAACACCCTCCAAACTTAGTGACTTCGATCAATGCATTCATTCAGGAATCTGTAATTTGGGCAGGCCTGAGGGGCAGAAGAGGAAGGAGACTAGTCCTCTTTTTTTCCCTGTGGCATCATCAGTACAGGCCAGAGTCCAGAATCCTCACCAGGCTGTCGCTTCATGTCTGGCATTGAGGCCAGCTGTAGCTGAGATCCTAGGGGGCGCTGCGAGGTGCAACATCTACGGCACGCCTGACTCCTCTTTGGAGTCCAGGCTTCCTAACAGCACAGGGGCTTGGGTTCCAAGGTCAAGCATCTCAAGAAGGAACCTGGCAGAAGCCACATCGCCTCTGAAGACTTAGCCTCCGAAGTCACACATGTCCTCTCTGCCACATTCTGTCAGCAGAAGCGAGTCACCAAGACCAGCCGCCACTCAAGGAGAGAACTGACTTCTCTAATTGCCCTGATGGGTAGACAGCCAAGGGAACTGCAGACCTGTTTTAAAGCCCTGCATGTGGGTATTACCATAAAACTCCTATCAGAGCCATTCCTGAAGCCTTACTGTTCTCATGCAGGACATCTGCTTTCCTCCCTTCTGAGCCCAGGCCAACTTGGTGGCTTCCTGGAGGAAGACAGGCAAGGACTCCACAGAGGGGCCTGTCTTGGAATTAACTGTGGTCCTTGAATCCACAACCACAAAGCAGAGTAGGTCCTGTCCTTGAGATGTAAGTTTCCCCCTTTCTTGCATCAAACTAAGCCTACCAGCATGCAAAGCGCCAAGGGTTTAGTTCCTACTCCTCCAAAACTTTCTGCCATCCTGCCACATTGGGGAATACATGGGCACGGCTCTTGAACAGCTATGACTAAATCTGAGCTGCTAGCTCATCCTCCCTATCACCTCTGCACACAAGCAGGCGTGGCAAAGGCTTCAGGCCTCACCAGGCCCATGGTCCAGTAGGAGACTCAGAGCTAGGAAGGGAAATGGGCCACAAAAGGAAAGGACACGGGGAGAAGGGGAAGAATTGACAAAGGGGATGAAATTTGATTTGCACCCTGAATGATGGCAGGGGAATATTTCACCAACATAACTACCCTTCATAGTCCCTATTTTATGATCCACCAAATCTGCTTTGAACTATGTTAATAGTCTTTGGTGTAACTCATTTTACAGCCTCTTCAACTTAAGAGAGCACAGTTGTAAAATCTACCTTTAAGATGTAAACAATTGGGGAGTCAAACTTATGAATCCATTAGCCATAGAAGAACTTTCCCAATCAAAAAGAAAAGCATTTCATGTTCTCTGAGGAGCTGACGTCACAAAACAACCCATTTAATGGAGAGGAGACCCATTCTCCACTCCCCTTTTGCCTTTCTGAGTTAGGAAGTTTTATCCATGGGAACCTAACTGTTCCAAAGGAGACTTTTCAGAATACTATTTTTGGATGATCATATTTTGGATGAACTCCTTCATCCAAGAACCCAGTGAAGACTTTTTCTTTGAACCTGGAAATTACTTTTTATTCCTTTTCAGTTTGAAGAGTTTAAGACTTCACGGTTTGGGTTTCATCCCAAGCTCAGAATGCTTGGAGGTCCAGGGGGATTGCAACTTGGCAAAATAAAGCCCAGTTTCTAAAATTAAGCAACTGTTAGCAAGATCTGAGCTTCCACACTGGCACTGTTGAAAGAGCACTTTCAGATCCCAAGTGGAGACTTCCTGCTGGGCCGTGGGTGGGGCGCAGCTGAATGGAGAGGCACGCTGAAAGCCCTTTCATCCGCCGCCTGTGTCCACGCACCCACCCAGCTCCCAGGATTTGCTGGGACTGTAGCAGGGGGCTAAGCCATATAGACAAACACAAAGTTCACTTGGGGACACAAGCAAGAAACAACAACAAAACACACATTGTTCTCTGCAGGACCTTTTCCCAGACTCTAGGATATGCCCTGGCATACTGCATGCACTCAATAATGTTTGTTAAGTGCTGAAGAGAAGAAAGAAAGAAACTAAGGGGTGAGGGCAAGATAAAAGTGAGAAAAGGCAAGAAGAGGAGGAGGGAAGGAAAAGAAAGGAGAGAGAGAAAGGAAAAATTCTGAGCTGATTTTGAGTAATGCTCAGTGTATATTTACCTGCACTCCATCAGACAACGTTAATAAGAAAACAGTGATTAATTAGTGGGAAGCCCTGTGCTAACATGCATCATAGACATTAACTCAAACTCATGAGGACACGATTATTAAGCCCCTTTCACAGATGAAGAAACAGTTTAGAGTGATTAAGTTACTTGTCCCTAGTGACAAAAGTTCAATGTGGGATAAGACTCTGAACTCAGGTTTGTGGGGTTTTCTTCCTTTCTCCTGCTTCTGTCACCCATGGAAGCTCAGTACAGTTTCTCTCCTTGGTGTTTTGTTTTGCTTTTGTTTGTTTGTTTGTTTTTGTTTTTGTTTTTTGTTTGTTTTGTTTTGTTTGTTTTGTTTGTTTTGTTTTGGGGAAGGGAATCTGGAGATTAGATCCAGATCCTGCACACTAATCTATATCCTCAACCTTTGGGTTTTATTTTGATTTTTTTTTTTTTTTTAAATTTGAGACAGGGTTTCTCAATGTTCCTCAGACTGGGCTTGAATTTGCCATGCTCCTGTCGCAGTCTCCCAGACAGCTTGTCTCACAGATTTTTGCCAGCAAGCTCTCCTTATTTCTTATAAGGGTGGTAACCAAAGGGTCAGGGGCACACAGCTGCAAGCCTCCAGCACACCCCAGGGTTTGTCACTCCTAGGCCAATGGACAATAAGAACCAAACTACCTCTTCATGCTAAAGTGAGGACTTGGGACTCTCAAAGGAAGAAACAGCCCTGCAGGTCTTGAGTCAGGAAAGAATGGGTCCAGACCTGGAAGGACCTCAAGTGGCTCCAGGGACAGGAGCAGTCATGCCTGAAGAGTCACCAGAGTAAATGTTTCATCCCAAGGGCAACCGGAGGCCAGTGAGGGGGTTTTAAGCAAATGAGCAATGTAGCACCAAGTGTTTTAAAAGAACATTCTAGTCACAGAACAGAGATAGGCTGAAGCCTTGGAGGAGGAGATCATGTACCTAAACCCAGAGAAAACCCCTTTACCAGTCACTCAACAAGCCCTCCAAACCTGGCTTGGTACCAAGGACACCAAAATGATCAGGACTGACCCCTGTCCTGCAAGCACTCTGCCTCTGGTGAGGGAGGAGACATACAGAGACATTAAAAGGTTTGTGTGAGCTGGATCCTAGAGAACCAACGCAAGATCTGCGGGCAAATGAGAAGAAAGGGCACCCGTGCAGGGCACAGCATGGAGGAGACCTCTACAGAACACCTTCAAGAACCAGATAACATTCTCAGTGGCAGGAGCACAGGGAGTCCAGGGAGAGGAGCGGGTGTAATTACTCAGGCCCAGTGTAGGCATGGGAAACACCACCAGCCTTGAGTGTCACCTCAAAGGAATTCTACTTTTCCTGGGGGAACGAGGAACCAGGGACAATCACTGAGCAAGGAGACTTCACTTTATCAATGGCTGTGTTTAATGAAGACAGAGGAAGCGATGAAAAGGCAGAAACTCTGAAGGTCCAGTGGAAGGGAAAAGCTCCCCAAGGGTGTCCAGCAGAGGTGACCTAGGATCCACCACATTCCAGTCTTGAGAAAAGCTTCTCACAAAGACTCACACAGCAGCAGTCACTGGATGTGCTCAACCTACAGCAGCCCTCTTGGCCCTAAAGACAGAAAGCCAAGGAAGCCCGAGCAGAGGCGGCATCACAGGAACTGGAGAGGAGCTCCACACACCCAACTCAGGGAAAACGGCAGTCGCGCTTCACTTCCACTCCATCAGCCCTTCCCAAGGGCGGCTGTGCTTGCAGGGGCGCTCCCAGCTCTCCCCTGGGCCCGTCTTCTCTTCTGCACCCCTGCAGCTGCCCTCTTCTGCATCCTTCCTCCCTGCCCTATGCTCCTCACTGAGCTCGGGGACGGCAAGAACACAGCCCAGGATCAATGGCCTGGATTCCAACACCCCTGCTCCCACAGTTTCTCTATTCCCCATCCTTGGCCTTAGTTTCCTCTTGTATAGCCCTACTTCCCTCCTAAGGATGAAGCAGTAAGAGACGGAGGAAGTCCTCTTCACACACGATGCAGAGAGAGCTGTTGTCTTACTACATGGTGTCAGTGAGGACCATGGTAGGAGTCATGGCTATTTCCGGAAAAGTAGTTTAGGAGCTCTGGGCCTCACCAGGGTTGTTTTCATGCTTCCCTTTAAGTTAACAGTCAAGACCACCGAGGTCTCGTGAGAAGGGCTAAGCCAGGTCACTTCCTCCAGGCCTCTGGAACATAAGTGCCTGTCCCTTCTTCCAGTGCCAAGGACCCAGCTGTGCAGAATGAACCCCACCTTCCTGGGGAAGATGGGCCAAAGACAGCTCTGCAAAAGGTAGTGGGGAGAAGGCAACAGCCAGGCAGTGTTTGACCCCAAGGTCTTGTAAGGCTGAAGCTGAGTGGGCAGGGAGGGGGTCACAGATTCTCGCAGCATTGAGGGGGGACTCTGTGACAGCTGGACTCTTACAATGGGGGCATTGTTCTCTCCCTGTGTCACATCTGCTCCTCTATGGGTGGAAGACAGAGAAGGAGAGCTGAGTCAAAGTCAAGCATCTTTGCCAGGGCCGGGAGAGGAAGCTGTGAGCTGCCCAGCCAGAGCACAGGAAATACTGAACGCTCCCCAAGGGCCCACCCCCTACCTACCTAGCCCCAGTGATAGGCCTCTGAAAAGTGCCCCTCCTTCCAAAGCCACACCCCTCTCCCCACCCCGGCTCTTTGATTCTTTCTCTTATTTCAGTCTGTTGATACCATGCTATACTTTGTGCCAGCTTTGGTCAACTTTTACTTTTTATTCCCGAAGCATTTCTTTTGCACTCTTCAAAATTTCCCTACTTTTTTAAATCTGGTATGTCTGTTGCACTGAAGCTTAGGATCATAAAATCTAGTGCTGGGGAGTTCACAAAAACTTTGTCCACTCAGTACACCACTGATGATTCCACCTTTGGAGACAAAATCTCGGGACACAAGTCCAGAAGCATGAAAGCATCTGGTCCCTTCATCTCAGTGTGTTCTGCACTAGTGCTTACAAAATAGCTCATTAATACTCAATAAAATCCTATGAATGAGGTCTGATGAAGTAGAAATCAAGTCTATGGGTAAGAAAACTCAAGCTGAGTGAGGGTCAGCAATTTACCTAAGATCAAACAAGGAGGAGATCAGAAATCAATCTCAGATCTTCTACTTCTAAATTCACTGCTCCTTTCTTACCAGGGAGATTCTATTGAGAAATGTTACTATGTAATGTTAAAAATTAAAAAGAAAAAATGTCCACTGAATTGTTGATTACAAGACAAAACATTGGAAGCAACCAATGACTATAAAGGAATAATTGAAGCAAACTGGCAAAACCACTAAAAATATTAACTACTAAAAATCAAAATGATCATAGCAACAAAATTTGAGGTTTTTCAATCTTAAATTGAAAAATGTGTATGAACTCTCTCTCTCTCTCTCTCTCTCTCTCTCTCTCTCTCTCTCTCTGCCTCTCTCTCTCTCTGCCTCTCCCTCCCCCCTCACCCCCCCACCAGCCTGGATCCTGCTTTGTGTCATCACTCACAAGGAACACTGCCCCAGCCAACCCCTCCCCAAGATCCGGACCCCAGTGCATTCCTGGTGGCTTTCACCTATAAGGCAAGAACAGCCCGCAGAGTGTTCTCTTGTGCCCGTCAGTGCATCTCTTCCGACTTGTTTCTGCAGTGCCTGATTAGTAGTTTAGAATCAGCTGGGAAGGGAGTATTTACACTAGAAATAGGCGAGCCTACCTATCAGGACTCTTTTCCTGGAAAGGCAATTGTTAAACATTTATCAGCCCACCACTGTCCCAAGACCAAAGTGGGAGAGAATCAGAAAATGAAAGTGCTTCCTGCTCACCCAGGAACTCCAGGCAGGGAAGCAGGACTCAAAGGCCAACACAGCCCATGGAGAGAGGAAAAGAAAGACAAGGCAGCCATCCCACCACCCAGCTATTGCCTAATCGGGAGGTGATCTTTGGTGAGCACTCTCGCACCTTGGGTTTGCTTGTGGTGCTAGACACTTAGTCTACATTTCTCTTCTCTCACTTTAGAAATGCTGTTTCTGTCATCACTGCCGCACAGCACAGAACAAAGCAGCTGGCGTCCTCTCAGAAGCCACCAGAAGCAGACGCAGCCCGGAGGGGTCAAGCTGTGAGGCAGCCACACAGATGCCAGTGAAAGGCAGCCCTCCCCGCCTCTGCTACGCTGCTGTGGACTCGGGGCTCCTCTGAAAATAGAACCAGAAAAGTGCAGGTCTAGACTAAGCGGCAATTTTGGCTTTAGGGAAAGCTGATCCCCACCCAAGGGAGAATAAGCCTGAGAGAGTTTGTTTGCAGCAATTTGGGTTCAGTTAGGCAGGAAAAGTGCCTGGAGAGGCACAAAGACCAACAAAAACCAGGAGAGTCAGAAGGCGGACAGCAAACAAGAACAGCACAGCCTCTGCCTTTAAGGGTTGCGGGCTTGACACGCCGAAGATGCAGTCTCTGTGCCCTATTCCTCTCCAATCCCTGCTTCTCCCTGAGGGTCAGCATAAGAAAGACTGACAGAAACCAGAAAGAGGTCCTTCTGATACAGGGGAATGAAACTCCCAACCTAAAATGTACCTGGAACGAGTTCATGTTCTCTTCTCACCAAAGAGTGAATTTTAGGAATAAGCGAAGTTAAGAGCAAAATATTGGTCCAGCCAGATAGCTCAGAGGATTGCAAGGGTCGGAGTTGGATGCTGTGCCAGCCCCGCCCCCAGGGCACACTGAGACAGTGACTGAGACTGGGTGTCGTGGCACACCTGTAATCCCTGTAATCCCAGCACTTGGGAGCCTGAAAACAGGAGGTTCACTATGAGTCCAATCTGTGTAGTAAGGCCCTCCAAACCCTGTAGACCCTATACTAAGTACATTAAAAAAAAAAAAAAAAAAGCAGAATATTTATTGGGGGAAAGAAAGCTTCTGTCTGAGAGGGACAGAAGGGGACTCAAGCAGGTTACTCCAAGAAGCTATCTCTCCTAGGGATTTTATAGAGTAAAACCATGTGGGGTGGGTATAGGATGGAGAACACAGGAACTCGCTTAGGTGGGTGTGAGGTGAAACAAAACTATGGTCAACCAACAAGGTTACAAGTACCATTGCTCAGGTAAAATTGATTAAATCCAGAACCAAATGGGGAAGTGAATCACACAGCCAGCAGGCATGAATCTAGAAAAGAACTTTATCCAGGAGCCAGTAGCAGTTGGATTAGTGACTCTTCCTGGCTTCCTCAAGGTGATGATCAATCCCAGATGCTTATCTTTAGGGAGGTCAGCATGTGTTCAGTCTTCGGTCTCTAGGTCCAGCCCATAGGAGTGGGAGTGTCCATCTCTTTCACAGTCGCAAGGTGTCTTGTGTTCCACGCTGTCTCCTTGAGGGCATCGCCCTGTCTTACTGCCTATAATATTTCTAAGTCAGCTGCAAACACCACTTTCTTGCTCTGATCCCCAGATGCCTCCTCCAGTTATCACAAAATGTGGGGGAAAGACTGGGAAGATATAGCAAGGATCAGTATCCATGGCGATGAAAAGCAAGATGGGTAAAGACAGCAGTGCAGACAAAGGGACCCCTGAACTGACCTGGAAGGAATAGGCATGGAATAAAAAAGCAAAGGCATCCCCAGAGCACAGAAATGCAAGACCTGGTTGTTATATTCAAAGGTGTCTGAGCTCATCAGTTTGGGAGGAATCCAAAGGAAAAGCCACAGTAAGAGGTAAAACACCACAAGAGAGCACCCCTCCTGCCCTAAGAAAGAAACAAGGCCAGACAATTGGCCCAGTCAGGACTTGAGCCCACCAGACAGCTGAGGTCGCAAAACAACCAGAACTAAATCCCTTCTCAGAAGGAGGACACACGGGCCCTTCCACCTTTGCCAGAGGATGTGGCTGCCATCAAAGAGGCTTAGAAGTGCTAGCTTTACCAGCCTAGATTGGCATGACAATTAAGAATGCCTTCAAGCAAAGGGGTACTGCCAAGCTCTGTTCCACAAACTCTGCCAGGAGCTTAAAGAAAGACAGGGCAGGCGGGAGACTGAGAGCCCTTGCTGTCCCCAGGCACCAAACCCCATCCACTTTCCAGAAGCCAAAGCCTTAAGCTACTGGGATGGGGTAAGCAATCTCCCACCTCCAAAGCACAGGCCCAAAACCACCACTAGGAAAGGGGCTGAAGCCCAGGCGTCCACCTCTCTAGAGAAGAAGTAGAGGAGCTCTGCCTTCATCATAAACCTTAAACTGAAAAAAAAGTTGCAGCAATATCCTTCCTAAGGATTGAGTGGGGAGCCTCCTGCAACCCATCTTCCACAACCAGCTGAGCCTACACACCCCAATTGATAGAATTAATAACGCCAAGAAACAGCAAATATACAAAACAGTAGGAACTCTCAAACACTCCAGCATGAGTGTAGACTGGTGAAACCACTTTGGAAAATCATTTGGTAAGTGCTCCCTAATGCTAAACACGTAAGCATATCCCAGCAATTCTATTCTGCATAATTTTATTCTCAATATATGTCCAAGTGAAAAAAAAAAGCATGCCAGACAACACCTGTGGCAGAACTAGGACTTATAACTCCAAAATGTAACCACCCAATAACTACCAGTGTTGAGTGCGGCTTGTACAGCCCTGGTTTCTCCACATACTGGGAAGAACACCACACAGCAGTGGTCACGAGCAAACTACTGAGACCTGAAACATAAATAGATCCAGCCAACAGGGTAGCAAAGAAACCAGTATTTTTAAAAAAGGATATATGAATTCATTTCCATGAAGTTCAAAAACAGGCACAAATGATATTGAATGATGGAAAACAGACAGCAGCATCCTCTGGAGGAGAGCAACTGGGGGAGGATAGACGTGCTGCACCCAGGCCATGTTCCTGTAAACGAGCTCACATCATAAAAAATTCATTGTGAACAAGCTCTATTTCAGGCATTGGTACCCTCCATTAGTCCCAGAACTCTGGGAGGCCAAGGCAGGAAGATCATAAGTTCAAGCCCAGCTTGGACAATTTAGCAAGCGCTGTCGAAAGGAAGAAAGAAAGAAAGAAGGAAGGAAGGAGGGAAGGAAAGAAGGAAGGAAGGAGGGAAGGAAGGAAGGAAGGGAGAGAAAGAAAGAAAGAAAGAAGAAAGAAAGAAAGAAAGAAAGAAAGAAAGAAAGAAAGAAAGAAAGAAAGAAAGAAAGAAAGAAAAAGAAAGAGAGAAAGAAACTCAGTGCAAAGGTCTTGGATTTGATTCCCCAGTGACCACACACACACACACGTGCACATGCGCACGTGTGCACACACACACACACTTCCTTTAAATAAAAGCATATGGAGAACAACCTAGTGAGTGAGTCGGCCTGGATCCTAGACAAGGGGTTCAGCCTTGTTCCAGAGGCATAAGGGCCACCTAAGGTTTAATTTTTTAGTTGAAAAAAAAATCATTGTAGTGTTCAGTGATCTAAAGTGAGCCTGAGGAGAGTCACATGGAGAGAAAAACATTTTCTCAAGCTTTCACAGAGAGCAAATTGGTCAAGCAATGGCCGTGACTCATTCTCATGTCAGACACTGACAAAAGGATGTACAAAAGGTGGCACAGAGCTACAGGATAAATCCTGAGAGTACTTGGCTGACCTTATCAGATATAAAAGTTACATTTCTTGGCATATAGGTCTTGCTATATCTTGATCTTAACCATCCAGCAGAAAAGTATAAAAATGAGGTATATAAAGTAAATCCATATTAATGCAATGAGCTGTAAAAGGCTCAAGCCAATTACTTCTGAGGACAACCCACTAATGTTATAGACAGCTAGACAGTGTTAGATTGTTTAATTGAATTTCAAACACCTATAGTATTTAGATGCCAATAGAATATTCACCTCTGGCCAACATTTTGGCCCTAACCTTCTAAGGTCAAGTAAGACTCAGGACATATGAGAACTTGTACTGTAACGTCATGTACCTCGGTAGTGTCCCAAATTTTCTGATCAAGAAGAT
>NW_004524670.1:8671408-8686149 GCF_000260255.1 Octodon degus
ATTGTAGATTCATATGCAGTCGTGATAAATAAAACAGAAAAAATCTTTCATGCAGTTTTGCACAATATTGACATCTTATGGACCTATGCAGACCTTGTAACAAAACTAGAAAATTGACACAAGACACCCGTATCATTCAAATTTCCCCAGTTCTATATATTTCAAAATTATAGAGCTGGAAGACAGATTAGAGGGTGTGGGTGTGTGTGTGTGTGTGTGTGTGTGTGTGTGTGTGTGCTTGTATGTGTGTCCGTGTTTCATTCAATTCCATTTTATCACATGCACAACTCTGCATGTCTACCTACCACACTCAGTATACATATGCTCCTTGGCTTTCTGTTGCTGACATAAATAAACATAAAGAGAGAAAAGGCTTACTCTGGCTCACAACTTTGGGGGGACAGACCCAGTCTGTAATGGACTGGCACCCTTGCTTGCCCAGCTGTGGCAACACAGCACATCACAGCAGGAGCACACAGTCAGGGAGGCCTTTTCAATTCATGGCCAGTGTGAAAGAGGAAAAGACCAGAGCCTGTACTCCACTCCCAGGGCATTACGCTAATGACCTAAGTTCTCCCAGTAGGCTCCACAGTCTCTCCACAGTGCCTCTGGCTGGGCACAATCTTTAACAGACAAGCTTTGGGGGACATTCCAGGCCCAAACCATAGCAATACAGCAACACAAATTATAGCAATATAGCATAACACACAAATGATGGTATGAGCATAATAGGGTATTGTGCAGATGGGTCTGGTTCACAGTGTCAGTATGGGCTCATAGCTCTACTCAGCAGCTGGTGTTGCAGAGGATGCTGGGCCTCTGTCCAGGACCTGGGTTTCCTTCCTGATGTGCAGCTGTGAAATACACCTTCTCTCTTTGTTTGGTTCCTGCGGCCACTGTGCCATCCCTGAGTAGATCAGGGAGTTGCCTGTTCATGCAAGCTCTTCAGCCCCCTCAGCAATAAAAAAGAACAAATTGTTCCTACACAAAACTACTCAGATGAATCTCAAGGGCACTGTGCTGAGTGAAAAAGCCGATCTCAAAGCATTCCATGCTCTATGGTTCCATTTATATAACAAATGACCAAATTATAGAGCTGGGAAACAGATTAGAGGTTGCCGGGGGTAGGAAAGAGGGAGGGAGGAGAGCACCATGGCTGTAAAAGCCTAGCACCATAAACTTTTGGGCCATGAATAACACAAATCAGAGAACTGGACTCCTGCTAGGCGCCTCAACTCTGCCTCTCCAAGACTTCATCCCTCTACCCTTGCTTATCACCCATGACCCCATCCACCGCCACCCTCAGCAGCTGCCCATTTCTGCTTTAACATGCAGAAGTGAGCAATGCCTTGGACCTGGATTAGGGGACCCTATTGGTTATGGACCCCCAGGGACAGCCCAATACGGTGGCGGTTGTCCAGGAAGGAAGGGAGCCTGCCCTTCCACTCAACTCTGTTTTTGTCCTTGAAGCTCTCATTGCGGAGCTCAGAGCCCTTGGACACAGTCGGGGCATGGCCTGTCTTGTGACTTTGCAAAGGTTGTTTCATTTTGTGCTATTTTTTTCTCTTGCTCTTGTTTTCTTCCTGGATATAATTCTATAAGACTGTTATAAAAATAAATATGCTCTTAGGGAGCATTGTAGGTAGGGGATAGAATATGACATCTCTGGATTATTTTGAAATCAGACCCATGGGAAGCCTCAGGCACACAGCAAAGGCTGACACGATCCATTTACAAAGGAGGATTAAGGGGGCTGAAGAGCTCGCACGAACGGGCAACTCCCTGATGTACTCAGGGACAGCACAGTGGCCGCAGGAACCAAACAAAGAGAGAAGGTGTATTTCACAGCTGTACATCAGGAAGGAAACCCAGGCCCCGGACAGAGGCCCAGCATCCTCTGCAACACTAGCCACTGAGTAGAGCTATGAGCCCACACTGACATGACACTATGAACCAGACCCATCTGCGCAGTCGGGACACTGCCTACAGTGGAGAAAGCCTCCTTAGGGCACAGCACATTTAAACAGTGCACAGAGAAGGAGAGCTTGGCAGGCATGAGCCAGGAGAGGGCAGTGACTCCAGAAGAAGGGACGGGTGTGAGGGGCAGCAGGAGCCTGTGTCCAGAGGACCAGAGCGGCCTGGCAGGACCGTGAGCACCATGTGCGAGGAGACCAGGGGCCCTGTCTATCATGATAAAGAACATGGGCCAGGCGACAGCACACACCTGTGATCCCGGTGAAAGGGAGGCTGAGGCAGGAGATCTGGAAGTTTGAGGCCAGCCTGAAGAGCTCAGCAAGATCCTGACTTAAAATTTTAAGAGGAGGAGTACAGGAGGCTGAGGACATAGGCAGAACGTCTGCCATCCCCAGCATGGAGAAAGAAAGAAAACAGGTCCAGTGCTGAGCGAGCATTGGTAGGGCTGGGATTTTGTTTTGTTTTGTTTTCTTTAAACATTTTAAATATTCATTGAAAGATAAAAGAATTACTAAACAATAATAAAAAGGATCCTAAATGCAAAATAGAAACAGAAAAACAAACATTATTTTTCTTTATTCAAGAGAGTTTCAGTAAATATTAATGTTTGTACTAAAATGAATTGACCTTAACATGCCAGGGCATATCTGAAAGCAGAGGAGTGACTGAGTACCTCAGGACCAGTACTGGAGAGGTCCTGGGGAAGCAGGTAAGTTGCAGGGGTGAAGCGCTCCTCAGAGACATCAGTGAGGGACCCACAGCCTTCTCACCCTCCTACCCACAAGAATGATCCCAACAAATGGCCTCACCTCCCAAGAAGTTTAGGTGTTAAGGTGACTTGACTGTACCCCCTGCCTCCTCTTGGGACATGACTTAAATGAGGACCAGGCTTCTGCTGCTTAAAAAATAATAAAGCAAGGGCTGGCGAGATAGCTCAGCAGACTAAGCCCTTGATTAGGTGAATGCAGAGGCCAGGGTTCAATCTCTGACACCATATGCTATGCTGGGCCTGCCCCCAGGTGTGCTGAGTTGGTGATGGAGTCTAGGCATGGTGGTGCACACCTGTAATCCCAGCATTAGAGAGGCTGAAAACAGGAAGATCACTATGAGTCCAAGCTGCATAGTGAGATCCTGTGCGCGCGCGCACGCACACACACACACACACACACACACACACTACTACTACTACTACTAATAATAATAATAATAATAATAATAATAATGATAATAAAGCTGAGCTGCAGGTGTAGCTCTGTGGTAGAGCACTTGTCTAGAACATGTGTATCCTGGCTTGGATCTCCAGAACCACAAGAAAAAACAGGAAAAAGAACAAGGAAAGAAAAAAGCACTGAGCACACTTTTAAAAGTAGTGGAGATGGTGGAGGCCATGGAGGCGGTGGAGCTCCCCACTGGAAACTGAGAGCTCCTGGCCTCCAGCGTCTCCCAGTGAGCCATCCTTGGCCTGCAGAGCCACCTGGAGAGGTACCCAAAGGTGCATGGGCTGGGAGCAGGGTTGGCAGGGATGACCTGACGGTGTCTGCCTACTGTGCTGAGAGACTTCTGGGAGGGCCACATCCTCGGGGAAGACAGAGCCTGTTGGGCTGCAAGAAAGCCCTAACAATGGGCAATTCTGAGCCAGAGAGGTGAGTGCTCTCCAATTTGTCTTTGGCTCCACTACACTGCCCCTTAGAGTCCCCTATCACAATCTCTTGCTGAACAAGAGGGTGTGTGTGAAGACAGAAACCCCTCGAAGCACAGGCAGCTCGATGTGGGGGCCCCTCTAGGAGCACAGTAAAGGTGGAAGAGACAGTTCCCCCCACATCCATCTGGCCCCTGAGGGCTTACAACAGGAGCAGTAAGAGTCACTACACAAGTCACAGCCATGAGCAGAGCATGTCTCCTAGCCAGGCCGACAGTCCACTTGGGCTGCTATACTAAAAGGCGTGCAACACCCACTCCTCACAATCCTGGAGGCGGGAAAGTCCAAGGTCAAGCGCCTACAGATTCAGTGTCACAGGAAGGTGTGTTTACTTTCCTATAGCTGACGCATCCTCACTGTGCTCTCAAGCGGTGAAAGCGGCAAGCACCTCCCGGCAGCCTCCTATACGTGAACACAAAACCCTGTCCTGAGAACTCTAGCCTGGAGCCTAACATCCCCCCAAATGCCCAGCTCCTAAAGCCATCGCCTTGCAGGCTAGGACTCCAACCTCTGAATTTTGGGAATTCACCCAAGGAAACCTCCTCCAGCAGTGTTGCCCACCCCAGGAATGGCCACACCCAACATCTTCCAGGCTGGCATGCCATACGTGTGATCAGCCCTGAGCTCACGGGAAACACACCCTGCAGTGTTGCTGGGTATAGATAGAGCCTTGGCAGAGGCCGTCAGGACTGCAGTCTGTCCATTTGTGTCGGCGAACCTGGAGCAAAGATCAGAACTCCCTCACCATAAGCTCTCATTTGCCAAATCTGAGTATTATTCAAGCAAGGAATTTTTTCGTTTTGTGTATTTGGCACAGGGTCTCACTGTGCAGCTCAGACTCATAGTGATCCTTCTATTTTGAGCCTCCCCAGTGCTAGAATTACAGGCATGCACCACCATGCCTGGACTCATTGTCAGCTCAGTGCACCCCCAGGGTGGGGCTGGCACAGCATGCAGGACTGGGGATCAAACCCTGGTCCCTGTGCTTGCCAAAGCAGGCACTTAGTCCCCTGAGCTGTCTAACCGGCCCTCAAACAAAGAAATAATAACAATCTCAAAGAGCCTAATGCTAAAGTAAAGTAGAATCACAATCTAATGATAGCAGACAGAAAACATTTACGACTGCATCCTCATGCATATTTGGGTGTTATCTCCTCTGAGCAGGAAAATTTGAGAGGCAGACATCTATGTAACGATTTTCCAAATGCTCCTATTGTCCCCAGTGAGGTAAATGTTTCCCAACTCCCCCATTATTTCCCTGCTTCCTTCAGCTCATGTGCAAATGTTTGAATAATATGGGGGTTTCGATACATGGTTATGGTTAATCTTAGAATATCAAGTGTCAACTCCAAGGATTTGAATATGATAGCAGGAGAAAACTCTTTTGTGTAATGGGTTGCCCTAGTGATGAGAAGACAATGGGCAGGAAGGAATACAGAGTTATCCCAATGTGAAAGGCCAGGAAATTTCCAGGGAAGTTCCTGCATTTTCCCTGGGCATGGATTAGCATAATCCCTGCCCTTGATGTGATGGACTTGGCATGATCAATAAAATCTCCTAAAGACTCTTCTACCAAAACGCCATGGAATTCCGTGCTATTTTTGGCACTCCAAGGGTCTGTCTCCTTGATAGGCTAGTCTGGAATAGCAGCTGCAACCAAAGTGTTGCTCCTCTTTCAGACCCCAGCTAAGGACTGTGTCATACACACAAAACTCAACTGCTGCTACTCTGAGTCAGTACATCGGTACACAGTGGCCTTCCTTCCTCTCCTCTAGCATTCTTCCCCTCCTTTCCAGCAGCCCTCTTCTACAGAATGCTCAGCTCCCAGGCCTTAGCACAGCTGTCTCCTTCACACTCAGATCTCAAATCAAATCCCTTCTCAGGGAATGAGAGAAGCTCCACACTGTCTGTGGAGTTCTCTCCTGGTTATGGGCATGTTACTTGGCAAAAACTGAAGGTGCACACATACGACATGCATACTTTTTTGTATGTATGTTTTACTTTAATGAAAAAGTTGATTTACAAAATAAGTCAGCTCTTAAGAGATGCCTTCCCTGGTCATGTCATGCTGCCTACCCTCTCTCTCATTTGTGAGCCTGATTTGTTATCCTCATGACACTGTAACTACCTTCCCTTGTCTTGTCTATGGAAGCATTTACTTATTTAATTCCTATCTCCTCCTCTAGACTATCAGAGGAAAGAGAAAAAGGCAATAGCCATCTTGTGGTATGCTGTATCCCCAGGGTCCGCAAAGGTTCCTAACAGCAGTTAACAAAGAAACAATGAACACATGAATGGCAGCTTGCCCCAGTCCTGTTGTAAGTCACCCACCTGTTGAGAATATCTTCTGATGAAGGACGCAAACACCTCCTCTTTTTTTGTTCTTTTGTTTTTTGGTTTTTTTTTTTTTTTTTTTTTTTTTTTTTTTTTTTTTTTTGGCAGACCCAGGGATTGAACTCAGGCCCTTGCGCTTGTCAGGCAAGTGCTTATTCTACTGAGCTATCTCCCAAGCCCCCCAAGTTATTTTTGTTTTTTGTTCTTTTGTTTTTTGGGTTGTTTTTTTTTTTTTTTTTTCAAACACCTCCTCTTGAAGGTCACTTAAGCCGAGCCTCCTCGGGGGCTTTGGTCTATGAGGCCTCACACATCCCTGCTATTCCCATTACAGCAGCCAGCATCCTTCCTAGAGGTAAAAATTAAATGAAATAAAATAAATGTAAAACTACTTTGAAAGTAATGCATATGGAGTATAAAACTGCTTTTAAATGGACTATTATACAACTAGTATTACCATCAGGATAGCTTAAGAAATGGCTTTGCCTTTAGTAGAACTCACTTACTTACAGACAACACTGGGGTAGATGGGGGCAAGGATTTCCTTTGGCGCTTAAGCAAAAGAGCACGTGTACATCTATCAAACCACTGAAAACAGTGGCCACTGTGAGGGGGTAGAAAGCCGTCTTCTAGCGTGCTGGCAGTACTTCTGCTTCTTAATCGGAGAGCTAATGACATGCCTGGGTGTTGTTTGTGAAAAATACGAGCTTTTATGCTTTTCTATGCTTATATTTTATTTCACTAGAAACATTTTTTTAAAACATGTGGCCAGTTGGCTCAAGCCAGCGATGTAAAACCCAGGAGAAGGGCTTCCGCAAGGTGCCCCAAAGTTGTCCTGTGGGCAAGACAACCCACCTGATGGAACTTACAAAGCTTGTCAATTATCAAATTCAAAATTCACTTGAAACTACTGCTATAGAAAACTATATGTATCCCTAATTAGATGAAAGTCCCTGGTTATACTTCTCTGTGTCAAAGTAATTTATTAGTCTTGGCCTTCCTACAATATACATGCTAGAAACACATAAACAGAGTGCACAAAATTCTCAAACGTTTTCAATTATTTATGGACATGCAAAGCAAAAGCCCCCACTTAAAGCTCATGAACAATTAGAATTAAACACAATATTACACAGGAGGCGGGGCAATAAGCAGACAATCTGATCATCTTACGGGACAGCCTGAGGTCTATAGTGTTGTGGTCTTAACTAACTCCACCAACACAGCTCCTTCTGCTGTAGGTGCCATTCTGCCCAGCACACGCGTCCTGGGCCCTGGCATGCTCAGCTCCTTTCTGGTCACTGAAAGGATCAAGATGCCCAGCCCTGCCCTGCAAAGCCAGCCCCACCAGCCCTCCCGCCCTACACAGCCAGCTCAACTTCTCACCTAATGGTAGGCATGATTAGCATTAAATGGGTTTTGGTAAAGTCACATGAAATTACTCATTTCCTGACTTTTTTAGAGAGTGGTTTCCTATTTACTTATTTATGCATTCTTACCTCTTTCCAAAAGAGATCTGTTTTTCTGAAATATTTCCAAGTGAACTAAAATGAAATGTGTGTTTTTGAGTTTCCTGTGGAAAATAACTGGAGAAGTCTTTGGAAATCACCTGAATTTCACCAATTCCATCAAAGCCTTCCCTAGAATTAAAAAATAAGGCTGGAAAAGCAATAATGAGAACTGAATGCTTTTGATACAATTTTGAAGTGGGGAATAGTTTATTCTAACCACTCCCTCAGATCCCGTAGATCTCGCCTCCGAAAGGGCTCAGTGTGTCACAAATATCAAAACTGAGATTCAACCAGGGCAGCTCCCCGAGAAGGAAGTGGAGCCAGCAGCTGCTGCCCTGATGACAGATGGCAGGGCCACAGTGGTGGCTGAACACACCAGCGCCCATTTCTACTCAATGAACTAACACTTTAAGTCCCTTAGAGCTCCCAGACAAACATTATTGTTGCAAATGCCTTCACATCCACATTCTCGACGGACGTTTTCCTACCAATGTGGTGAAAATTACTTTGAATTGCACTTCAATAAGCCAGGGGAACTTGATGAGACAGCAGAAAGGAAAAAGGGGGCAAGCGGGAAATGGAGGGAATTCCCTCGCAGGGTTAGAGCTTTGTCCCTGATTTGGGGCAATGGCTAGGAACCTGCTCAAGTGCGTGGTGTAGAGACATCAGTCGTGACCTCAGAGAGGAACTTTCAGAAGGAAAGAGGAAACTGCTCCTTAGAGTTCTGCCAGCTTCTGAATTCAACATTTAATTGAGTTAAAGAAAAGAAATGGAATATAAGGGGGCTAGAATGTACACTTTTCCTAAAGGCATTTAAAAGTACACATTCTCCAAATACAGTATCCAGAGCCAGGTATGGTGGTGAACAATTACTGTCCAAGCACTGAGGAGGCTGAGACAGGAAGGCCACTGTGTTCAAGGCCAGCCTGGACTACATGGCAAGAAGCCGTCTTGGAAACCCCAAAATACAATAAAAATACCTTATATAGAATATATTAGTTTCCTTTCTAGAATGTAAACTCCTCTCCTTCCTCAGCAACAGATTAAGTTGTAATCAGTATCGAAGTAATCCATTTAAACACTACATTTCCCAGTCTCTCTTGCAACTAAGTGTGGTCACTTGAGTATGTTTGGCCAAGCGGATAAGTCCCGTTGGCCATAAGGACTGGTTGATGGAAAGAGAAGCAAAGTATCTGCCCCAGTCTCAGCAGCAGGGAGCTCACACACAGTGAGGGAGACAGAGGAGCTTAACAGAAGTCACAAAGCATGCCAAAATCTATTCTGTACAAAGGCTGTAGGAATACTAAGTAGAAACTAATATAATCTTGGTAGTGTTTTCCTAATTTTTCAAAATGAATTTTGGGCAATGCCTAGTTACCAGCTTATGACCTTCAGCAAGTCACTTGACCTCTCTGTGCCTGGGTTTTCACATATTTGAATGGGAAACTATATCCTACTCCAAGGGAACACTACAGGGATTCAGTGAGGCTGTTTAACCAATTCAATCATAGGCCACACATATTAAGTACTCTGATCCTGGAGTCCACTCTCACCTGTTCCTTAAAATATTCAAAAAAGAATGGTCATTGTTCAGAGATAGACCAAATCTTAACCATGGGGTCTGAATCTGATACACTGTTTAGCTGCTTCTGTTCCCAGGACAATCTGATAAACTGGCGACCTGCACAGGAGGGATCTTAGTCTTCGTGCTTCCACTGAAAGCAGACCTTGTTTGGAAAAGTAGGAAACTGTTTACCGTGACTCGCGTCCTCACTTATTACCATGGTATCAATCATGTCCATCTAAGATGCCAGCACAGCCCCTCACCACCACCACCCAAGACATGCCAACGAGAGCCAGGGGGCAGGGAGGAGGAAAGGGAGGCTCTCCAGTGCCTTCAGGTCTGTTCTGTGCACTTGGCAAGCATCCCATACATTTCACTGTCTTGATTAATGAGGGAAACTTGGCCAGGAAAACTGTCCGTGCTCTTCAGGGAAGCAAATAGGGAGGAAACAAACCCAAGTTGTGGAGCATGGACTAAAGTATCTTTATTTTACATCCTTACACCCCCAAATTTTAGGCATATTCTCATAGGAAAAACCACCCAGGCCCTCCTTCCAAGACCACCCAGTTTGGGATCCGAGATTCAACAGGAGACCAGCTAGGACTCATGGAATGGCCCACTCTTGCACAGGCATACCCCTGAGCCTGCTGTCCGTTGCCAAGCTCAGGTTCTTGTAGCTCTACTCAAAAACACCATGGCAGTGTTTTTGAGTCATTCCACAGTCATTCCAGCATCTCCAATGCTTTGAGCCAAAGAAAGCTTCATGCCTTTGGGCACAGTTTATTTCAGTGACTTAGTGACTTTTCTAAACTCTGAACTGGCAGCACGCTACCTGCTCCCACGGGGCCTCGGCCCTCCCCACAACCACCACCACCCAGCTGCCCTCGGCACAGCAAGCGGCGGTGGCTACTGCTCACCGTCCCTGCACAGTATAGCTAAAGGTCCAAAGCCAGAATCTCTTAAAATATTACTTTCTTTACCCTTCATATTTTCAAAAAAGTGGGAAAATTAAGCTACTAATTCTAGTAACAAGAAGCACAGCTGTGTTTGATAGTGCTCCATTAAGAGGACACTAAGGAAGCAGACAAGCCAGCACAGACCCACGTGGAGACTCACCAGGGGGAACTGAAGCCCGGCACGTGTGGACTCAGATAGAATCGGCCCTAAACAGCAGGCCAGAGGGAGAGCCAGTTCACAGCCAAGAAGCTGTGGGGCAAGCAAGACAATTAGCAAGCTGCTCATCCCAGGCCGGCTGCCAGAGCCAAGTGCAGAAGGGCTCTGGGAAGCCTCCACGCACAAGGTCTGGTGAACACTTACAAGGGTCTCCACTATCCAGACGCAGTAATTCCTTAGCACATAATGCGATGAAAAAAATTGTTCCTGAAATTCCTTATTTGATGCAAAAGGTGAAATTTGAAGTACTCGCCTCATCTGCAAATCCCTAGCTAAGAAAACACAATGAATTCTCAAAACAGTGTAGTCCAAGAGAAATACGAAACATGCAAATAATTTTAAATTTCCTGGAATATACATTAAAAAGTTTTAAAGTAGAAGAAACTAATTTTAATAATCTATATTATATAATCTATAAAATTTTAATAATCCATATTATATAATCTATAAAAATACTTAACCCACTATACTCCCACAGTATTATCATTTTAAAAGTATTAATATATAGGGCCGGCCAGATAGCTTTAGTGGATTAAAGCACCTGCATAGGCAGATGCAGAAACTGGGGTTGGATCCTCAGCTTGCAGCGCCGGCCCTGCCCCCAGGACATGTTGAGACAGTGAATGAGACTGGGCGGGGTGGTGCTCACCTATAATCCCAGCACTTGGGAGACTGAAAACAGGAGGATCACTACCAGTCCAATCTGTGTGTGTGTACGTGTGTGTGTGTGTATAACATAAAATTTGTAGTTGAAAAATGGATTCAAATAGTGAAATTATTTCAAGCTTACTTAAAAGGTTTCTTGAGGAGAAGGACAGGAGAGGGAGTGGGGAAAAGAGACTTATCTATGTATGTAAGCAGGATGGTTTGGACAACTGTACTGTGCATTTCTGCTGGTCTATGGAAAGGAACAGTTAATGCTTTAATTTGCTTCATCTTTTTCAATTGTTTCTCCTTTTTGTCTTCTTAATTTCTTATATACTGCTTTCTTTTTTTTTTTCTTTTTCCAATTTTACATGCATCTATCTGGTAGTATGAATAACTGGTTGGAAGACAACCCTATGTATTACAACAAATACTGTGAAATTCATATTACTTTATTAAGTGAAAAGCTGTATCACTTGTAACTTTTTTGTTTAAATTCTAATTTGTCCTTTCCTTAAAAAATAAAAAATAATTTTAAAAAGTGTTCTGATAACTGTCAGTTTCTAAATTTTAATTAATAAAATTTTATTTTTTAACTATACTCAAAATTTTTATTTTCATTTAAAACATATGAATAGACTTAATTCTCCAATATTTTGATAAGAAGTCAAGGACTTTTCTGTAAATGTGGGCTTGCAAATTGTATTCTCCATTATTTTTCTTGTATTCAACAAATCCACAAGGCTTTGACTATTATTGCTAGTTAATTTCTTTAAACTGGACCTGACAGAAAGGAGGGCACATTGGGTAGTGGAGGTGAAAATGATCCAAGTGTGTATGTGTTTGTACAGATATGTCAGGATGAATCCCTCATTCAATGGCATGAAATTTTAAAATTTCACTTTCTCAGAGGCTGGAGAGATAGCTCCACAGTCCAAGGGCCTGCCTGGCAAGCTCGAGATCCCAAGTTTGATCCCCAGTACCACATCCACGTCATCCACGGAACCCTGGGTGCCCCGCGTGGGCCCCACGACTGGGCATGGTTGTGCAGGCCTGTAATCCCAGCACTGGCAAGGCTGAGACAGGAGGATCACTATAAGTCTGAGCTGCATAGCAAGACCCTGTATCAAAAAAATATATATAGATAGATAGATATAAATATATGTATATATATCTATATATCTATATATATCTATATATATATATTTTTTTGATACATATATATATATAAAATTCACTTCCTCGGTAATGTCAGCCCCACTTGAGGTACTCAGTTGGCACATGTGCCCAGTGGTTCCTATAATGAACAACATAATTCTGTATCGGATTGTATGTTTGGCTATTCTCACTACTCAAAGTCTTTTTTGTTTTTTCGTAGTGGAAATTGAACTCAGGACTTGTGCTTCCCAGTCACTTATGCTGCTGAGCCATTTTCCTGGCCCTGTTACTGAGTATCTCATGTGACAGGAATAAGAATCTTCTTCTTTTGAAAAAAAAAAAAAAAAAAAAAAAAACCTACTTTTAAACTTACCAATGCTATAAACCCAGTGAAGTATCGCTGATGGAATATGGGCTTTGCTAGGAAAAACACTTCAGTTCAAATTCCAATTCCTTCGATTCCCATTTTAACTTTCCCTTCAGCCTCAGCCACAGTGCTTCCTTATATGTAGGAAGGGGTTGATAATTATGTCCCACCAAACTCATCTGGTAGACCTGAGGATCAAAGAGGATTATATTGTATCTAGAAAAATTATTAGAAGTTATAGAGATTGGGCTGGGGAGGTAGCTCGGCAGTCTAAGAGCCTACCTGGCAAGCTCAAGGATCTGAGTTTGATCCCTGGCACCACATGCCACACCAGTCCTGGAACCCCAGGTACACCATGCCAACCACTGAAATCAGGCACAGGGGCACATGCCTGTAATCCCAGCCCTGGGGAGGCTGAGACAGGAGGATCACTAGAAGTCTGAGCTGTGTAGCAAGACCCTATGCCAAATAAATAAATTAAAGATTTTTTTAAGTTATAGAGATGTTAGTTATCATTATTGTTCCAGCTTTTGGAGGTGGCTATCATCCTATTGTACAGGAAGGAAGTTCAGTATTGGGGAATTTAATGGAATAGCTCAAGTGACACAGCCAGGAACTCATGGAGGAGCACCTCAAAACTACTTCTTACTTGCACTAGAAGCCATTGCTTTTCCACCACTGCTACCACAAAGCCTTACAGGAACCTAAACGCTGAACTTCTACGTGAGGATAATTAAAACATAAGTCAAGCAATTAGAATTCAAGGGGCCTGGAGAGGGGGGGTGGCTCAGTAAAATAAGCCCTTCCCTGGCAAGCGCAAGGGCCTGAGTTCAATCCCCGGTTCTGGAAAAAAAAAAAAAAAAAAAAAAGAATTCAATAAAGATGACTAAACAGAATGAAAAAGCCCTAACATGGTCTAAAAAGAAACAGTGATCAAAGAGGAATGGCCAGTCTTATCACATACAATTTTAAAGCCTGGTGTACCAAACAATTTGTCAGGGCTATCACAACCATGCCGAGGCTTCCCAAGGGTTTGCCAGCATGAGTGGCCAGATGTGTGTTCCAGAAACATGCGCAGCCGCTGTGGAGACTCAGTAGTTCCTGGAAGAGCAAAGGCTCTGAGGAGAGAGCGCAATCACCAGAGACCTCTGAAACTGGCCACATTTTTAGAGACAAATACTGTACAAAATCTGAAATTTAAATGGAACAGTATGAGAATCTCTTTGCTTCTGTTTACCACACTGATTTATCCTAAATCAGAGGTGATGCTTTGTGTGTAAGTCCTCCTGCGAAATAGAAACCATATTATTGAAAATGTGCCAGTAATCGGTTGTGAAACTGTCTCATTGATATTTGTTTCTCAATAAAATTATCAAAAAAGTGAAAAAAAAAAAAAAGAAAGAAAAAGAAATAGAAACCATGCAGATGACAACACCCTGGCTGTGTCCTGGGGATCTGAAGCCAAGGGGTTGAAATGATCAGCTTTCTCCTAAGGGCTAGGGCAGTGTCCTCGCTTCCCACCTCCAGCTTTGTGTGCTTTTCCCAACTTGTCCTTCATTCCAATCTCCGTCCCTGTCATCATGGGTCTTATCCCCCTGTCTGTCCCTGTGACTCCTCTCCTGTTCTTATACAGACATCAGTCATACTGGGTCGGGTACACCCTAAGAGTGTCGCACTAGGATACTGCCAGGTTGCAACATCAACTTGAAAACACCTGCAACGACCCTAAAATAAGGTCACACTCAGAGGTGCTCTGTGTTGGCCCTTGCCCATGTAGAAAACCATTTTCTTAACATGCCTACTTGGGTTCCTCGTGAGCATCCAACAGAACCACAACCCTGAAAGTTCACCCACCAAAAAAATTTAGGCTGTCACTGTCAACTAAATTGCACATTATCAATCCAGTTACTCAAGCCCCAAATCTTAAGGGCCAGAAATGTCAAAGGCAGGATTGCTGCCTCAGCTGGACCTTGCAAATCTCACGTGAGTATATGCAATAAGTAGAACCCAGAACTCAAGCTACAGAGCAGTCATCCTTTTTCACATATCTGTGTACACCAGCAGTAAATGCTGTTGATTTCATCTTCAAAATACACTCTGAGGGTTGGGGAGATAGCTCAGAGGTCTAATCACCTGCCTGGCAAGCACAAGACCTGGGTTCGGTCTCCAGTACCACATGCCATGCCGGCCCCAGAGCCCAACCGCATGGTGCTGGTCATGGAAACCGGGCATGGTGGCACACACGTGAAATCCCAGAGCTGAGGAGGCTGAGACAGGAGGATCACAGTGAGTCTGAGCTGTATAGGGGGACACTGTACC
>NW_004524670.1:8686249-8688439 GCF_000260255.1 Octodon degus
TTTTTTTTTTTTTTTTCAGAACCGGAGATTGAACTCAGGCCCTTGTGCTTGCCAGGCAAGCACTTATTCTACTGAGCTATCTCACCGGCATATATATATATATTTTGAGCCCCACTTCCTCTCACTCTTCTGACCAGTAGATACTACCCAAGTCCAAACCATCATCATCCCTCTGATGACAAAGTCCTCCTAACTGGCTCCCCGCTCTAATTATGACCCTCATAATGTAGCCACCACAGTAGTAGCCAGGGTGATCTTTATAGTGACAGTGGATCACACCACGCATCTTGCCTGCATCTCTCTAGTGGTTTTCTAGATCCACCCCCAACACGGCAGGAATAAATAAAGAAATAAATGTATGTCTGTGCCTGCAGAGAAAAAGTGCGGGAACGTGGCATGACTGCCTCACATTGGCTTTCCAAAGCTTAGGTAAATGCCAGCGATTGAAGCTAAATTACCCCCAGCACTCCGGCTGAGCAGGGTGGGGAGGTGGAGCCCTGGCCTAGGCAGGCCTTCAGAAACAGGCTGGAATCTGTGACAGCCAACCCATGATATTCTCATAGTGTTCACTGCAGCTGCCTTTATAGGAGTAATCGATAAACAGGAAACAGACGAAATGCTCTGAAAGAAAGGACTGGTACTGAAAAAACTTATATCCAGATTTGAAAAATCATAAGCCTGTGGGCCGGGAGACAGCTCAGTAGTGTAAGTGGCTGCCTGGCAAGTGCAAGGTCCTGAGTTTGATCCCTGGTACAAAAAATAAAATAAACTTCCTTTTCTAGGAAAAACCAAATGATGGATGATGCCGGTGCAGTGGGAGGTGCCAGAGGCCCGGGGGCCCAGGCATGGAGGGTCGTGGCTTCCACGGAGGTTTCGGCAGTGGCCTGCGAGGTCGCAGGCGCGGCAGAGGCCAGGGAGCTCACGGCGGCAAGGCCGAGGAGAAAGAGTGGATTCTTGTCACCATGCTGGGCCGTCTGGCCAAAGACATGAACATCAAGTCTCTGGAGGAAATTTACCTTTTTTCCTTATCCATCAAGAAGCCCGAGATTATTGACATTTTCCTGGGTACATCCCTCAAGGATGAAGTTCTGAAGATCGTGCCTGTGCAGAAGCAAACTCGTGCTGGCCAGTGGACCAGGTTCAAGGCATTTATTGCCAGCAGGGACTACCACGGTTATGCTGACCTGGGTGTAAAGTGTTCCAAGGAAGCAGCCACTTCCATTCGTGGGGCCATTATCCTGGCCAAGCTCTCCATTGTCCCCTTGAGGAGAAGCTAATGGGGAAACGAGATCAGCAAGCCCCACACTGTTCCTTGCAAGGTGACGGGCCTCTGTGGCTCTGTGTTGGTGCGTCTGATCCCTGCCCCCAGGGGCACTGGCATTGTCTCAGCCCCTGTGCCCAAGAAGCTGCTGCTGATGGCTGGTATTGATGACTGCTACACCTCTGCTAGGGGCTGCACTCCTACTTTGGGCAACTTTGCTAAGGCCACCTTTGATGCCATCTCCAAGACCTACAGCTGTCTGACCCCTGACCTCTGGAAAGAGACTGTGTTCACCAAGTCTCCCTATCAGCAATTCATCGACCATTTTGTGAAAACCCACACCAGAGTTTCTGTCCAGAGGACTCAAGCTCCAGCAGTAGCTACAACATAAAGGGTTTTTACACAAGAAAAATAAAATGAATTAAGTCTGTAATAAAATAAAATAAAATATCATAAGCTCAATTCTGAAAGGCATTTTAAAAGCAAAGCAGAACATTTTTACATTATTTACCAAAATAAAGTCTAATGAAAAGAGTAGTACATTGAAGCTGATCCAGATTTTAGGGCTACTAGGGAACTCTGAGCCTGGTGCCTGCTGCCCTGCCCTGCTGCCGCAGCGCTAACTCTGCAGATGTGATAATGGCACAGGATGACTGAAGAGATGCCCTTGTTCTTCAGAGGTGGATGCTTATGTGTCTCTAGTTTTTAATTACTTTCAAATAAGTCAACATAAAGGCAGAGAGAGAGAAATGCTAACAATTAGCAGATCGAGGAAAATGATATGCATTCATTCACTGTACTATCCTTTTAACTTTTTGCTTGGTTCACAATGTCTCAAAAACATAGAGAATTCCTGCTACCCTGCGCGAGCGGGACCAGTCCCAGCCCAGGCGCAGCGTGGGCCGGACCCTCTCCCACCCCCTCGGGCC
>NW_004524670.1:8694699-8716542 GCF_000260255.1 Octodon degus
ATATGCAGTGTATTATTTGTTGAAACTGTACTTTCGATTTGATTTGAAACTGTCTCATTGCTATATGTTTATCAATAAAACTTTGAAAAGAAAAAAAAACATAGAGAAAAACCCACCAGGGAAGAGTAAATAGCTTTATTTACTTGTAAGCCTGTTTGCATGGCTCATGCCACATCTTAAAGATTGTGTACTTCCCAAATGCATATACATAGTGTTGGCTCCAGTAACTCTGTGGGTTTCTCTCTTTCTGCCCTTTCCAACTCTTTCAATATGTACTGAAAACCTAGACAGTTCCCAGAAACTGTCCTCATACACACAGTCAATAATTAAATCAGTGCTACCAGATGCTTGGCGTATATGCCACAGGCACCCCAGTTATACTAGGGGCAGACATCACCAATCAAAGCCAGAAAACATTATGCCTCAGAATCCTTCTCAGTGTAACTCTCCTAGCCTTGGTTAGTGTGTGAGAGCTGGCACGTGAGATAACACCTTTGCCATCTAGTTGTTAAATACTCTAACAAAGCCTACAAAACAAGAACTATAAGGCTGCTACAGGGAAGGGCAGAGAAAATCATAACCTATAACCAAAAGACCTGGATTCAAATCTATCCTTTTATTACTGGATCCTTGGGAAGGCCTCCGAAGTTCTTTACCCTCAGTTTTCTTGTTTGTAAAGGACCTTCCCCAAGGGCTACTGGGTGACTAAAAATAGATATGGAATACTCTGTGAATTCCAAAGACATCTACATGGGTAGAAGGAGGTCACGAGAGGAGCAGCAGAGTAAATCCACTCTTACAAGAGCTAGTTGTTAGAATATTGCTCAAAACGCAGAGTAGGACGTGAGCTCTAAGAGCCTGAGGTGTTTGCTTTCATTTTCTGAGGCTGCCCTTTCTGAGTGTACCATGGCTGTTTCTTCATCGCTCCAGCTTCTAGAAGCCCAGGGGCCAACACAGATCTTTTTGCTGTTTACTGCATAGGTAATTTTCTCTAATCTCGTGGCTTTAAGCATGATTCATACACTGCTGACTCCCTGATTTTGAAAGTTTAACAAGATGTTAAAAAGAGTTGGGGTGCGGCTCCAGCACAGGAGATGTCAAATATTAAGGTAAACAACTGCTGTAGATGAGTATTTTTAAGGTGCCTATCTGCGAGCAGCTTAACTTGGGCCCCTCACTGTAATCAAGGCCATAAAGTGATTTGATTACTAAAGATTGTGGCAGATAGGGAGGATTTATAAATGATCTTCTATGGAGAAAGCTGTGCTGTGAGCAACTTCTCTCCGTGGAGAACAGAAAAAGTGGGAAGATACCCCTCCTTCCCTTAACTCAGACCCCCGATTGCAGGAGGACTTGGAGAGCCCGCAGGTGGGCTCTCCCACTTGGAGAGGGACAAAGAGAAAGCTGCCTAATTCATTGGATCGTAGCTCTCACCTGGGATATCTGAAGGTAGAAAGCCATTCAAGGCTGGTCCTTTGGGGATCAGCCAGGACACAAGGGGTGACTTCCCCATGAACAGCAGGAGGGGGATGGAGAGGACAGAGACAGCCAGGAGCTGTGTTGTTCTTGTCATGTGTTCTGCGAGACAGGTGGTAGCAGGACAATCCAGGTAGACTGAGAGACCAGAAAGCTAGCAGCAGAGGGTAGAACAGGATAAGAAGATGGGGAGCAAAAGGGAGGAAAAGCTGACCATAATTCTTCCCCAGTACAGGGGGCCTGCCTGCTGTAGACACTAGCTTTAGAGAGATAGAGTGCTGGTGATTTTTCAGTGATGACCTAAATATTATTTAATCAATTAATTAACTGAAATGGACATTTATTTCTGAATCAAAACAATGGTTTCCTGACAAGGAAAATAACCAGAAAAATCACTGTGCCTGCCAAAGTTTTCATTCAAAGGCAAGGAAAACTCTTCCTTAGCCTAATAAATGTTAAAGGGACAGGTGGACTCAGGTGCGTGGTGTAGACCTGAACTCCAGCTACTCAGGAGGTTGACATAGAGACATAAGTTTGAGGACAGCAAGACCTGATCACAGCAAAACTGTGTCTCAGGATAAGAATTTTTAAACTGCAGGGGAGGGGGCTTGGTGATAGAGTACTTGCCTAGCACGCATGGCCCTGAGCTCAATCCCCAGCGCCAGAAAAAAATAATTCTTCTCTTCCCTTCTTGCTCGGCTCTCCCTCCTGCACTCTGGGTGTTCCTTCGCTTTGGGCAATGTCCTAATGTTCAATGGAAGGACTCTCCCACCAGCATGTCACCTCTTTTCAGTTTTTGTTTTATTTTGTTTTTTATTTTTTTTCAAAAATTTTTTATTTATTTATGTATTTGGTAGAGGGTTTCACTACATGGCTTGGACTCGTAGTGATCCTCCAATCTCAGCCTCCCCAGTGCTGGGATCACAGGTATGAACCACCTTGCCTGTTTGCGGTGGGCAACACAGCAGCATGCCATGCAGTACCGAGGATCAAACCCAGGTCCTTGCACTTACCAGGTAAGTGCTTAGACCACTGAGCTGTCTCCCCAGCCCCCACGTCACCTCTCTGTTTTGTCCCTGGTTGTAAGCAGTCAGTGGATGAAAGACTTATTTTAAAATTTGTAATCTTTTTTTTTTTTTTGGTGCCTGTGATTGAACTCAGGACCTCACACTTGCCAGACAGGCACTTATGCTGCTGAGCTACCTCCCCGGCTATTTTTAAGTATGTAAATCCCAATTACTTTATTTAAGAAAGCCTATCTGTGGCCCCTTAACATAGTTGGAGGCAAATTCTGAAAAGGGGAGGAGCTACCCACCCCCAGCCTCCAACCTCCTCCCTTCCCTCCCCCACCCATCATGTCCCTCTGGAGGACCTCAGAGGACCTCCTCCTCCCACCCTGCGGCTTTCCCAAGAAGACCCAGGGGGCCAGAGGAGTTCAGGAGTCCCACTGGCAACTGTGCCCACACATCGGGCCTTCACTCTGACACACATGGGCACCGGGGCCGGATCTGGGGCTCCCAGGCCTCTGATCTGACTGCCAGACAAGGACGTCTGTCTCTGTTAATTTGCCTTAAGCTCTGTTTAATTACAAACTTGGTCGTTTCTGCTCAGTGCTTAACTGCTTGTCAAGTGTGTGGCACTTTTGATAATTTAAGGGTTGGAATTCAGTCTATTTTTGCCATTGAAAATCAGCCTGAAGCCAGAATTTCCCTTTTATTCAGAAAGACCAAGCAGACAGGACATCAAAGGCGGTCATATTGTAATTTTGTCTTTTCTTTTTTTTTTTTTTTTTTTGCAGAACTGGGGATTGAACTCAGGCCCTTGCGCTTGCAAGGCAAGCACTTACTCTACTGAGCCATCTCTCCAGCTCCAATTTTGTCTTTTCTGACATATTAAAAGTAGGCCTTTGCATATTGACTGCTTGGTGTCATTGGAAACCTCCGCTGGGCCTGAGAATGTGAAATTCGGTGCTTTTATATTATTAGTTTTTATCTATCTGTGCCCAGTCTTGTCCAAATCCTCACCCCGAAATATCTGCAGTAGCCTGGAGAGTGCCCAGGGGCTGTGGGTACCAGGAGGGCAGCCTGCGCGCCCCACAGCCTTGAATGTGTTTTGCACTTACAAATCCGTGACACATTTGCATTCAAAGCAACTTTGCTTGGTACCTCGGCCATATGGGTGAGGCCGCCCAGGGATTACACAGCCAAGAAGCTGTGGTCCCGGTCCACAGGGAGCACTCAGTCTGACTTCAGTTCTTATAACAAAGGTGTGCAGAAAACAGTAAATGAGGGACAGGAGGACCAGAGTGAACAGGAAGGATGGACAGGCCATCAGGAGGATGCAGGAAGTGGGTGAGGCTCTGACGGAGAGCAGTATGCACGGGGCCCAAGGCAGCTACAAGGGGCTCAACATGGCTGGGCATACAAGAGGGCAGGCCACGGGTGTGTGGGGCTGAGGCTAGGAGGAGCAGGCGAGGAGTAAAGGTAAAGAGAGGAGGGCTTTTCTTCTACAGTTAATTCAGTTATTAAGAGTCAGGAATGTGGCTCAGTGGCACAGCGCCAGTCTGGCAAGCACGAAGCACAAGGTCCTAAGTTTGATTCCCAGTACCCCCCTAAAAATCAGATACTAGGGGAAAACTCAAGACCACTTGATAAAATGTGAGTCATATAGGTAACAGCTTAAAATTACCGAGCTCTGATGGCTCAGTGGAATAAGCGCTTCCCTAGGAAGTGCAAGGGCCTGAGTTCAATCCCCGGTTCTGCAAAAAAAAAAAAAAAAAAAAAAAACCTGAGCTCTTAGTCTAAATGTCTTAATTAAAATCCACAGGGTTCAGAGATGGTAGATTACTGATCCAAGATAATTTAGTTGGGAAGAGTAAGATGCTTAAAAAAAAAAAAAAAATTAAAAGCAACCTGCAGACTCCAGAGTCTGCCCTTTAACTTTCATGCTGCCATGTCAGGGCTTGACAAATATGAAAAGAACTAGTGGCTGCAGATGGACTTCTCAAGCCGGGAAGTGTGTCCTGAATGTGACCATTGGTGTCTATGAGTTTTGTTACAAGGTGTCTTAAACAGGAGCTCTTTTCTGTTTATTTTATTTATTTTATTTTATTTTATTTTATTTTATTTTTGTGCAGGGTCTCACAACACAGCTTGAATCTATACTGATCCTCCAAACAGGAGCTCTTTTTCACAGATACTTTTCAGTGCCGCCTTCAGCCCCTTTTCCCAGGCTCAGCCTAGCAAGCAGGAGAAATAACTTAGGGAGAAAGAAAGGACTTCCAGGCCTCCTTACATGAGTCACAGTGCTGGATGAAAAGAAGAAGGAAATTGAATCTAGCAGTCCTTAGGAAAGCTTGGGCTCTGCTGGCACCTGCTGGTGTCCATGGTAGATGTGCCAGTTTGCCTCATCCAGGAATTACCCCTGGAAGATAAGCAGACACCCCAGAGCAATGAGAGGACTGGGATAGGAGAAGGTTGCAACTAGGAGATTTTTCTCACCCCAAAAGCTACTGCATCTTTGGAAAAGCTTTCATCCTAAAATTCACCAAGAGTAACGACTGCCGAGCACCTCCCGTGGGCATGCACAACGCTGAGCATCCCACACACTATCCTCAAGGACAGCAGCCCCTTCCCTCTGCAAGGCATCGCCCTTCTTGGTTCAGAGGTGCAGACAGCCAAAGGAGCACATCTGATTGGACCAGGTCAAGTAACTAAATGTGGCCATCGTCATTTAGCAACAAGATCCAACTTAATTCGTGCTCTGTTTGCAGTACTGGGTCATTTTGAAGTTCAAGGCCTCATCTTCTGTTGTCTGTGGCTGTGATCCTGGCACCAGCAGGAGCTGTTTGCTGATTCATTGATGGGTCCATACCTGTCATTATTTGTGTGTGTCCCCCAGCATTCATGTGTTAGAAACTGGTCCCCACTGTGGTAGTGTTGGAACATGGAGCACTTAAGAGGTAAGTATGTCTCACCAAGAAAGATTGATGTGCTTCTTGAGGGACTGGATTTGTTACCACAAGAGTAGGTTGTTTAAAGCAAATCCTATCCCCTATGCACTCTCTACCGCATGAGCCCTCTCTGAAGCTGGACAGATGCTAACACTGTGCTCGTAGACATTCAGCCTCCAGAACCTTGATCCAAATCAATTTCTCTTCTTTATAAATTTCCTTACTTCATGTATTCTATTGTACACTGGAAAACAAACTAAGACAATGGCTTCGCCAGAAGAGGTTGCATTGAATTCTTTTCTGTGTTCTGAGGAGAAACACTCCCCTCCCATGTTTATGGACATCTTGAAAAAAGGGGTCAGTCTGAAAACATGAATAACCTAACTACCTTTAAAACTGAAGACTGCTGCCTCATAAAACATATCTTTGAACTTCAAGGCTCCAAACAGAAACAAGAGTTCCAAGGTATGCTCTGAAATGCTTTCCAAACTTACAGGTATGGAAACCTCTGCCCCGGGTCACTGGCAGGTTAATCTTCCCACCTTAGGGAATTCCTCTTCACTCTGAAGGTGAATAATCAAAGATCTAGAAGCTTCTTTTCTACGGCACAATTAGAATTTAAAGAAATTAGAGATACATCTTAAACCACAGAAACTATTTTGACTGCCAAACTATTTTGACCTACACAAATAAAAACAATGAGCTGGTGAAATTTAACATAATTTATACAGACCTTTAAAAAGACAGTTCCAATATCACTGCAAAGTGATTGGCTAAGTCCACTTTGAGGCAAACATCAGCAACAGGCACGACAATCACTTGAGAGATGGTTAAATGTGCAGGTTCCTGGGCTCACCCCTGGAAGTGCTGAGCTGGAGTGGGGTGGTTCAGGAATTTGCCTTTCTAAGAGGTTCCAACTATATCAAAGCAGAAGTGTGAAACACCACTCTAGATTCCCCTGGGCCAAAAAACATTCCACCCAATCCTCAGAGGACAGCACCCATTGATGCTGCATTCTCAAAATGTGCCTCCAGGTGCTATGGACAGGCCATTTCAAGGACTTCTTTGTCCTGAAACATGGACAAAACCTGGAAGGCTCACAGTTTCAGATCTGAGCTCTGTAACTTTCAGCTGTGTGATGTCTCTGAAGTACTGGCATTTTTTTTAATGACCTCTCTCTAATTCTTGTCCACCTCTCCTTTTATTAAATTTTGCTTATTTGCTTTGCTGCCTGAAATTAGTGACTATTGCAAGGAAACCTGGGTCACTTTTTGGATGCTGGTGTGGGGAGTAGTGGGCCCAGCCCCCACACTCTATGCTCCAGAAGAGAATTACTGGGCTCCACTTGTTGGTTTGGAGACTATTTATAAGCACATCCATCTCCCACATTGAAGTTCCAAACCAAAGCCTCATTATTTCCACTATGTTTGTTTTGCTGCAGAATGGTAAAATTTACATGGAAATAGGCCCTTTTCTCTATCCTATAATTTGGATTGTTTAGTTTTCCTTTTTGGACTTCTTTGATGCTGCTGAAGAAAGAAGTCCACAGGAATCTGGAGAAAGGAAGACAGTAGGCTGCAGGGGATGAGGCAGCCATGTGGGCTGCACCTCTGTCTCTGGGTCCCCACCACCTCTTCCCTTAGCAGGACTAAGCTAGCTCCTTCCTGGCTCTGCCTGTCCGCCTCCTCAAGTGGAGCAGAAATGTCAGCATTTAAGCTTGGAGGTGCAGCTTTACACTGATTCTAGGTAGAACCATGCACCTCCTCCTTTCTCTAGGCCTTGTTTCTATACAAACGCTGAAGGTGCTAACCAAGATGATCTGTAATGAAGTTACTTCCTAATCCAGTGGGCTGTCTACATCCCATAGAGAGATGACAGAAGAGCAAGCCCTTTACTGATCAGGTGACTTTGAGCACAATATTTAACTCCTCTGATGACGGGCCACCAAAATACTCGTAATCTGCCATTTGTTTTCCTTTTCTGATGAAATTTATGTTTCTCCTTCATACCTAACACATAAAAATAATAATCAACGTGTGTTCTCCAAGAAGTTCTTGAGTTCCAAAGATGAGGCCATTGATACACAAGTCTCTCCAGAGAGTTTTTAAGGCTTTAAATCCTCTCACACCCTTACCATACCAACTACTCCCCGTTCCACACCCACTGGCCCTAATTTAACTGCAAGCCTCCAACTTCCTGGGTTTGTTTTTCCTCTTCCCTTTATTTCTGGCTGGAGAGTTGTGTAGGAAATGTAATTCCACTTCCAGGTATACACGCTAGAGAATTACCTGCTGACATCTACAATACTCAGAAAAAAAGATGCCTTACTCAAAAGGATACACTGAGGGGCTGGGGAGACAGCTCACCAGTCTAAGCATCTGCCTGGAAAGCTCAAGGACCCAAGTTCGATCCCCAGTACCACATGCCATGCTGGCTTGGAATCCTGGGTGCATAGTGCCAGCCCCAAAACCAGGCATGGTGGTGCAGGTGTATAATCCCAGCACTGGGGAGGCTGAGACAGGAGGATCACTACAAGTCTGAACTGTGGGATGAGACCTTGTATCAAATAAATAAATGAATAAAAAAGGATACACTGAGGCCTAGATAACCATAATATACAATAAAAAAAACTTACAGATACACACCCACACCCACACCAACACCCCACACACACACACATACGTACCCGGGAAGTTCATTGACTGGGAGACTGTGTAGGAGTTCGAAAGACTGAGGCAGATCTATAGGGACTACTAATGTGGGTTGGTTGATAAGATATATTATTGAATAAAAGAAGTATGCTCTGAAATAATGTACATAATGTGTTATCTCCCCTGTAAAAAATAAACTGTATATATTCTAAATATGTATACATACACAAATACATTTAAATGCAGGGCAAAAGTTTGAGAGGACAAATACCAAACTGGTAACAATGTTTACATCTAAGAAGGGGGACGGTCAAGGGACTTTAGATTATGTGAAATGCTTTAGCATTTTTACTCAAATACACTCATAGAATACTTAGTAAGTTTCAAATTAATTTGAATAATCCCAGTTGAGGCACGCTAGCAGCTGTGCAGTCTAAGGGCTCCCCGTGGTCCGTGCAAGTCTTCGGTCACATGAAGACAGCCACAGCCGTGGCACGCTGCACATGGGGAAAGAGCTTTCTTCTCACTCTTGGTACCTTCAACACACTTGGAGCAAGGACGAGTGTACTCCACCCGAGGACACCTCTGGTTGTGATGGAAAGTGGAGGGCACAGATGATTTAGATTTTTGCTGATGACCTTGCCCTTGCCTTTGTGTCCTGAGGCAAAGCCACTGAAACAAGCATCTCATGCTAGTTCCCCAAGCTACTTTTGTAAAAGTCTACTTTGCTTGGGGCAAAATTTAGTAGTCTTGTTTGCCAGGGTATCAGCTAAGTCTCTGGCTTGGACTGGTGACTTTGGTTCTGAAGGTCCCTAACTTTACTCTCCTTCTTGATACATCTGTGCTTTGAATCTCCAAGGCACCCCTCACCCTTTGGACTGCATTCTTATTCTTTCCCCCCATCCCCTTGGGTTGAGAAGCTCAAGGGACTGCAGCTTCTGCTGACTCAGACCACTCCAGGACTAGGGGGTTATTGGTCTTATCTTCCTGGAGAGTTCAATGCTTGAAAGAATTTCTAAATTCATCTTCGAGCTATATCCATAATATTCCTAAAGGAGAAAGTCAAGGGTGACACTGTCCTCCTTCTTTAGTGAGCTCCTTCCCTCTGGAAGGACTAGGAGCAAGGTCCAGGGCTGAGGAGACAACAGGGTATTGTTTAGTTGTATTTGTGTAGAAGAGGAGAGTCTCACCAATTGTGCAAGAAAAAAGCATGGTGGGGAACATCAATCAAAGATGGTGGTGGGTAGGGCCACCAAGATGGCTCAGTAGAATAAGCGCTTGCCTGGCAAGCCCAAGGACTTGAGTTCAAGCCCCAGTTCTGAAAAAAAGAAAAAATAAAATAAAAAAGATGGTGGTGGGAACATCTGCCAGGGAAACAGTAACCAGGAGCCTGCTGTGCAGAGAGGGGACACCTATGAAGTCAAGTACATTTCAAATACAGCATCCCACAATCTTGGGGATTTGAAAACTCCTAAGGACTAGATGCAGTGCATATAGTTGACCTTTGTGTCTCAGAAGGGTTAGAGGGTTGGGTTCATGAAGTAGTCACAGAATTGAGAGCATTCCTGTGTTGCTTTAAAAAATGATCTTTTCTTTACCTTCTACCAAGTTCTCTCTGCACCCTCTACCTGGCCTGTGAGCTTCCAGATAGCAAAGCTAAAGACAGCACTTCTATGTACATATGTTCACATACTTGGTTGACTTCAAGGTCTGTCCAGAGACAGAATACCAAAGTCCAGAGGGGAAAATGCTTCAACTGGAATCACAGAGTGAGAAGACAGAAGTATCCTCAGCAGACACTGCCACCCAAATCAGGGTAAGCAGTCAGTGCCTGAGATTGTATCAATAGAGGTCGATTAAAGTGAGGTTTTCTGCAAATGAGTTCTCTGGGACAGATTGACAGCATGGCCAATGGTAAGAAGTGAGTGACACGTGGAATGATTTAGAAGGATCCATGGAGTGGAGGAGGAAATGTTTTCAAGAAATAGGAGGGGCTGGGGAGATGGCTCAGTAGAATAAGCGTTTGCCTGGTAAGCACAAGGGCCTGAGTTCAATCCCCAGTTCTGAAAAAAAAAAAAAAAAAAAAAAAAGTACTTCAGTGAGTCCTAGGGAAAAGACAAAAGGGCCAGTGATGAAGGGAAAAGATGGTCCCAGAAGATTCTGAGCTCTAAAAGGAAAAGGGACGCAATACCCAGGGCTAGGACTGAATAAGGCCCCTGGAAGCAAGAGGTGGGAGCAGGAACTACCATCCTTTGGCTGAAAAGTGAGGAAGCTGGTGGTGGGGGCAAAAGGCTAGGAGAGACCTGGGCAAGTAGGAATGCCCCAGCAGAGAAGATGGGGCCACCCAGGGAGCAGGAAGAGACAGGGGAAGAAGTGGGAGCCAACGGCAGAGCCTCTGGTGGCAGAGATGGGAGATGGGGCCAAGGATGAGGATGAACAGGCTGAGAAGGGAGTAGGACCCTTTGTAAAAGGCAAGGCACAAGGGGGAGAAAACAGACGAAGGAGATGTGACCCCTCAGGGTCTGAGGCTGCTAGGCCAAAATAGGCCAGAGGCAGGAAGGGTTAAGACATGGACTGAAGATTCAGGGTGTAAGAAGGCAGAAGCAGGAGCTGGGGAGCCAAAAGAGACTCAGAAGGATTTTTCCAGACATCCCCAAACAAAGTCAGCCTCAAGTCATGCCTTCACACGCCTGCCTGCGTGGATCTTGCCCCAGTTCCCAAGCTGCTTAAGCAAGGAGCTGGCCCAGACGCTATGAACTTCAGCCAGCAGCAGAGAGAACAGGAGGGTCTGGGGGTGGCAGGGACACCTGACATGTGCTGTCCCTTCCTACGCCCCGCAGTTTGGCCAGTGCTCCTCCTGTCCCTCACCCCAAGGCCTATCTTCCACATTCAGTTCCTCAGGGGCTCTTTGTTCAGCCCAGGGTGCACTAAAGTCCTAGAATCACATAGCTCATGCAAGGAGAGGAAACAAGAAAGAAGGCAAGAGCCAAATCACCTCCAGAAGCACCCTGTGCCACCACAACTTCTCTCGGGCAAGATCCGCAAGTGGGACACTGGGTTACACGTTCAGAGAGTGCAAACTGACTTGGCCTAAGAAAATCAGGCTTTCCCATTGGGCTGGAAAAGCAGAGGCTGCTGAAGCCCACAGAAGAGGCAGCCAGAAAGCATATTTCTCCCAAGAAAATGTCACCTCTGTCCCATGCTGTGCTGACAGACCACTGCCTAGATGCAGTCCTGAGAAATCTTGTTTTCTGAAACTGTGTTTTGTTAGAGGCCGGGGTTTCTAAAGCATTTCAATAAGGACAAAACCTCCCACTCCGGGCTGCAGGATCTAATTCAGTTTAACACAGAGAAATCGCCTTGATTTCCACCCAGGTGCAGATTCTAATAAGAGGTTTGGGGACATGCTGATGTGCATTTTAATTTGTAGCTTCTTTTTTAAAAAAGGAGATTTTATCTCTCTTTTACCATCAGGCCAGTGTCATCCCCAGATCCCCAACTCTGTTTTGCTTCCAGGTTTAAAATGCCATCCTTCCCCAAGCGAGTCGGAACCCTTCGCTGTCTGGCCTCATACCCGCATGCACCCTCCCACCCCACGCACACACCTGCTGTGTAGACCTCCCTCACTGCAGTGAACCAGTGAGTCTGACTCTGTCTGACTTTGCAAGACTAATAGTTGCTCTGGGTGGCCTGAGGCTGCTTAGGAGGAGATTTAAGATTTCTCCTGGAAGCGGGGCGTGGTGGCACACCCCTGTAATCCCAGCACTCAGGAGGCTGAGGCAGATGGATCATTGTGAGTTCAAGACCAGTGGGGCTACAAAGTGAGCTCAAGGCCATCCTGTGCCATATAGCAAGACCCTGTCTCAAAAAGACAAAAGACAGTTTCCTCCTGAATGCCATGCACCAGCCTCTGTAACTAAAATCACACAGCTCACAGCTGTAATGTGCATCTCTGAGACTCTTTTTTTGGTTTCTCTTCAGTGGTGGTCATGGGGTACTGGGAAATAGAACCCAGGGCCTTCACACAGCTACATCTCCACCCCTCCAGCCTTTTTGCACTTTCTATTTTGAGACAGGGTCTCTCTGAGTCACTAAGTTGCGCAGGTTGAGCTCAATCCTATGGCAGCCCTGCCTCAGCCTCACAGAGGGCTGGGATTGCAGGTGTGCAGAGCCATGCTCGCCCTGAGGGTCCTGGAGTCTGGGGTGTGTGAAGTCTGGCTTTAATTGTGTGGTTTCGCAATGAGTTGAGAGCTCGGTTGTCTCCTAGCCCTTCAGGGTCCATTTCAGTCATGGTTTCACTATGTGCCTCCGGAATTTCTAATCAGAGTCCAATTGGGCTATTTTTTTTGGGGGGGTGGGAGGGTCTACAGGGTGTTCAGGGTCTCACTACTGACTCATAGTGATCCACCTGTTTACAGCTTCCCAAAAGCTGGGATTACAGGTGCGCGCCACCACGCCCAGTCTCAATTGCGGTCTCAGCGCACCCGGGGGCGCTGGGCCAGCATGGCAGACCCAGGGATCAAACTCCCGGCCCCTGTGCCTGCTTGCAAGCACTTTAATTCGCTGAGCTATTTGGCCTGCCCTGAAATTGGGCTTTTAGCACCATCTCCTGATTTAGGCTTGCCCAGTCTTCCATGGGGTGAGAAATTGGTCTTGGGAAAGACGTACACACGCATTCCGCCAGAGGTCGCTGATGGCCTCCAAGGTGCACAGGTAGAGGTCACTTGTTTGTGGCTCAGGGCTCAGTATACAAGGGGTGATGTCCCTTTGACCAATGTGCAAACGGTTGTGGGCAGGCTTGTCTGCTAATTGGACTGTGCTTCCTCCAGGTGTATGTAAAATTTAACCAGCTGGACAATTTCTAGGCAAAGGAAAACACAAGACGTGTATGTAATTTGGATTTATTCTTATTCATATTCTTTACCTAAGAATAGAGTGTGCAAATGTACTTGGGTGATGTATTTATTTATTCTGACTTGTTAAAATGTGAAAAGTAATCTAAAATGTATATGCATGAAACTTAGCTCAGCGGTGCAAGGCCCTGTGTTTGATCTCTGGTACCACATCAAAAAAATTATATATATATATATACAGTCAACACTTGGATTTTGCTTTTAGAGAAAACAAAAATTAGTTGTCTTGACTAACTGTGGTAATTTACAAAAATGATTAAAATTATTATAATAAAAATGATTATAATACATTTACAAAAAAGTATTATAATTACAGAAAAGTGTGAATGGATATGCAGCATAAGGAATGCAATTTTTTATTAAGGAATTATTTTATTGGACTAGCAAGTCAGTGTAATATACACATCTGCTTTAATATCCTAAAATAAATTATATCTTAAAACTACCATCTTGGGGCTGGAGAGATGGCTCAGTGGTCTAAAGCACCTACTTAGAACAAGCTTGGCAAAGCATCAGGGACCACGGTTCAATCCCCCAGCACCACATGCCAGCCAGCCCCGCCCCCTGGTGGGCTGAGCTGGCCACACACACACACCTCTCTCTCTCTCTCTCTCTCTCTCTCTCTCTCTCTCTCTCTGTCAAATAATAAATAAAAAAAAATTTAAAAAAAAAACTACCATCTTATTGCTTACTTAAGTGTATTTCCCTGGAGATATATTAATAATTGTCTGCAATTATATACATACTAAAAAGACAAAATTGCTGAGTGTGGAGATGCACACCTGTGCCCCAGCGCTTGGGAGGCTGAGGCAAGAGAACCGCCATGAGGTAAAATCTAACCTGGACTACACAGGGAGCCTCCTCCTCAAAATAAATACATAAATGAATACTAAAAGACAAAGTTAAGGATATATTCCAAGTAAGTGGGTTTATTCACTAAAAAAAAAAAAAAGTGTAAGACTTTCTGCATACTATAACACAGGCGATGCCCAGAAAAGCAAAAGCAGTGGTTACTTTCCATGAAATGACCACGTTATCTTGTGTACAGATAACAGATTCTTCTTCTGAATCATCAAAATATTTAGTTCTTCCCTATTCTTTTAGTATTATCTTGAACCACTTTAAAACAAATTCCCTTATTTTTTAAGTTACTGGATCAGATGTCAGAGAAAAAAAATGCCATCAAACTTTGAGCTTGTGAGATTTGTTATAAACTAGCACGACTAGTACAGAAATCAGTGTGGACATTCCACCAAAAAATTAAAACTAGAGATTCAATTTAACCCAGATTTTCCCTTCTAGGCATCACTCAGAAAGAGCCAAAGACACTTTATCACCATGATACAGATGTACCCATGTCTATAGCAGCATGAGTCATAATAACTAAATCTTGGAGGCAGCCTATGTGTCTACCAACAGATGAAGGGATAAAGGAAATGTGATATTTATATGCACTGGAGTATTACTGTGCCATAAAAAGAATAAATTTGAGTTATCTGTAAGAAAATAGATGTACCTCAAGACCATGATGTTGAGTGAAGTAAATCAGACACACAAACTGAAATATCCCATGGTTCTTCTTACATGAAAAACTCGACATGTATGCCAGGTGTGGTGGTGCATGCCTATAATCCCAGCACTCAAGAGACAGAGGCAGAAAGATCTCCGCAAGTTGGAGGCCATCCTGGCTACATAGTGAGAGCCTGACTCAAAAAAAAAAAGGACAGAAAGAAAAGAATAAGAGATGGCTCAATGGAATACGCTTCGCTGGCAAGTGTAAGGTCCTGATTTCAATCCCCAGTTCTGCCAAAAAAAATAATAATAATAATAAGAAGAAGAAGAACTTAACATGTAAATAAAGTGCATATATGAGGGAAAAAATAAAAAAAGTTATCATAATCCAATAGAGACAGTATACTTAAAAGTGTAGCTTGATTTAACATCATTGTCTTATGTGTTTTCTGTGTTTTTTTGGTTTGGTTTGGTTTTTTGCCTAGTAGTCAGGTTGTTAATCTGTATATGTAGTAATTAGCTTTCTAAGGATTTATAAGATGAATAAATCAGTCTGATGGTAGCAAAATAAAAGAGGATGTAGAAGGGGGAAAGAATTGAGATGTGTTGTGTACATTCCCTACAAAGAAAGGTATCACTGGGGCTGGGGAGATAGCTCAGTGGTCTAAGCACCTGCCTGGCAATCGCAAGGACCAAGTTTGACCCCTGGTATTGTATGTGCACTACCCCGAAACCGCGCATGACAGCACAATCTGTAATCCCAGCAATGGGGAGGCTGAGATAGGAGGATCACTGTGAGTCTGAGCTGCATAGCGAGACCCTGTATCAAATAAATAAATAAATGGAATCATTATGTGCTGCAAGCATGCACTAATAACATTTTTAAAAAGAAATACAACTATAATAAATGCTCTTTCTTTCACAATAGGAGGATGTTACTTATTTCTATTAAACATGCACTGTTAAGAAGAAAATGTGTTCTTTCCACTCAGTGGAGTACGGCTCTGCCATAAAGATAAACTTCGGTCATCCGTAGGAAAACAGATGCACTTTCAGAATATAATATTAAATTAAATAAACTAGCCACACAAGCTTAACTGTCACAGGTTTCTCCCATCTGGGAGCCTAGAGTAAAATAAAACAGCAAAATAAGACGCTGCAGGGAATGGTGGTGCACACCTGTAACGCCAGCACTCGGGCAGCAGAGGCAGGCTGATCACCACAGAAGAGTCCCTCCAGAGCAGGTGATGGCGGGCAGGGGCAGCTTCCACTCCAGCCTATCAGGACCACACTGGTGATCCTGTGAAGAAGCCCAAAATGACCAGAACCACAGCCTGCCACCCATCCTTCCATGCCTGCATTGTCTCGCTTTTCCTTTTCCTGTGTTCTTTGCCCACTTAAGATTTAAATTGTTGATCTGTCTTCTCTTAACTGAGTGAGAGGACCCATTCTGGGTACTGTTAACTACTAACACAGTAAATTATGCCTCTCGAGGACCAAAACAAAAACCAGGATCATGTCTTTATGCTTCAAACTGTCTTCCATAGCTTTAATCACTCTGGTAGGAGTTCAACATCAGGCTGCTATTTGTTCTTGAGTTAGCTAACTCATGCAATGATGCTGTCTGTCCAGTTTGTCCTTACTTTCTCCTGGGTACACCCACCCCAGCTTTTCTTGCTGCCAATTTATTGGAATTGGTCAGCTAACTTCCTAAGTAATGTATTACCTTATTACTGGTAACTTCTTTTTTAGCCAAGAAGTGACTTTGAGAAGACAAGTACTGTAATAAGTCAAACAAATAGAATTCTAAAATCCCTGGCCAGGGAGATGGCTCAGTAGAATAAGTGCTTTCCTAACAAGTGAAACAGCCTGAGTTCAATCCCCAGTTCTGCAAAAAATAAATAAATAAATAAAATTCCCTGTCAGGCTAGGGAGATAGCTTGGAAGTCTAAGCACCTGCCTGGCAAGTGCAAAGACCTGGGTTCAATCCCCAGTACCACATGCTGGCACTGGAACCGCAGGTGCACCAAGCTGGCCCCAGCCCTGAAGCCAGGCTTGGTGATTGGTGCATGCCTATATTCCCAGTGCTTGGGAGGCTGAGACAGGAGGATCACTATGAGTCTAAACTGCATAGCAAGACCCTATATCAAAGTAATAAGAATTTAAAAGTTAAAATAGATAAATAAAATTCCCTGTCAAAACACACATTAAATAGGAAGCTTTCAAGCCCAATCAGAATAAACTCAAAAACCATTTTGTGAAATTTGGGTTCTTCCAACCAAATTTTCTCAAAAGAAAAGCCAGCGTTGGGGCTGAGAGGAGTGATGATGAGACACTTTGACAAAATGAGACCTAATGAGGGATATAAAACAGTAAGAATTCAGGAGCACAAGGGAGCTTCTACAAGTTATTCAACAGAGGGGAAGGAGGGTCAATAAGGCTCTGGAGGGGCCAGTGTATTCTAGAGTCTGTAGATGGGATGGAACTTGGGTCTCTGCAGCATTCAGTGAGAAGACAGAAGTGGGAGGTAAAAGGCTCTGAGAAGGGAGCTAGGGGTGGGTATCCTATAGCATAGTGAAAGGCTGAAGGCAGAGTATGAGATAATCCACTCAGTCCCAGAACCATGAGACTCAAATTCAAATTGTTGACACTTGTCTATTAACTGTGATATCTCTAAGGCAGCAACATCTTTCACAGGCTCCTGCAAACAACTCAATCTCAGCTTCCACATCTACCACATTCCCCAATTCACACAGGGCTTCTGCCAAAATGGCTGCCACAAGTGCTTGTGACAAGGAACTTATCCATGGAGCTATTAAAGATAGGAGAAATGACCCAGAACTAAAAGAGTTGGAATGGGAGGCTGAGCACAGCAGAAAATATATGGCATCCCACAGTGTTTCTCTTATCCCTCACCTTGAGCTTTTTTTCTATATCCCCTTCCCAGGTGTTTCCCCTCCAAGGTTAGTCCCAGACTGCACTGGTCCTGAGACTGCCTAATCATTCTGGTAAAATAGATACAGGAAAAGGAGAAAGATGTTAATGACCTGTGCATCAGGAAAGCATGAACCTGCATTCTCAGATTCTTTTGGTCAACCTCACCCATGGGGGAAACCCAAGAGTCTAAGCGGCAATGTAAAGAAAGGAGTATAGTAATATTTTAGAAGGTTGAATGGACTGCCATCTGGGGAAGACTCTTGGGAAACCCAGACTCTGAAAGCACCAATTACTATACAAGATGAAGTGCTCCATGACCACAACAGTAGGGCCTTTCATAGACATAATCTCAAGTAGCCCTCACAACAACCATGTGAGGCATGGAGGCCAGGTATGACCTCAGAGGAACCTGAATCTTAGGGATGCTAAACAGCTTGTCCAAAATCAGAACCTGAAGTTCTGCTTCTAAGGCCAAAAGTAGTTCCAATGTCCTGCACAGTGTGTCCCCTTGTGGACTGAACTCATGGCACAGCCTGCCTTTTCCTGGATATGCAGAACAAGCTCCTGGCAGACTTATTTTCTTAGAGCTGTTTCTCATAGGGACCTGCTCTAGAAATGGATGTCTTCCCTCAGAGAAAGACAGAGGTTAACCCACGCACAGCCTGCATTTATTAAGTAAAACCTGATCTCTTTATGCTATGCCTTTGTTCCTCTTTTGGCTCTGTGTTGATCTTCAGAGAATAGACCAAGTGTCCAGGACCCAATTCTCACTCCCCACGCTAGAAACCTGAAGGCATAACTCTTCATCGATAACCTGACTTTCTATATTGAATGAATACAACTCTGCTGTCCAGGCCTATTATCACTTCACAGTGAATACCTATATTTCTAAAATTCAAGAAAAATTTCCACATGTCATACTCAATTGGATTTTTTTTAAGTCCTTACCTTCTTGTGCAAAAGGGCACAGATTCCAAGGCCTGCTGGGGCATATTACATAGGACATGGTCACTGGTGACAGGGCTTGGGCTCCAGTGTTAGATTTGACCCCTTCAAAGGCTTGGCACATTACTTTCCCTGTCAGCCTTAACACAAGGGAAAACTTTGGCCCAGTGACATCTCTGATGGGACTGTGACTGATGAACAAGAATTGTTCCTACAGGTGTCCTGAACTGTCTTCATTGGTCCTTGGCCAGGAAATCTTTGTGACTGGAGTTTTACTCTAGGATCCTCTACCCTACCCAGAGGGTCTGTGATCTTTGTGTTAAGCTCCTACACTTTTGTCCTTCTTCCTGCTGAAGTGTGAATCTTTCCTGAAAGTTTCCATCTTAGGTGGCCTTCATATCAGCGTAAGTTATTCTTAAAAGATGAAAAGAGATCTCAGAAAAAGTTAAGCTCAGCTAAGGTCTGGTCCTGGGGTTCCTTCAGTAGTTCTACCTATCACACTGCCTCTTCAGAAAACAGCCAGATGCAATATGAACTCTTTGGGTCATAGGTTTTCCTTCAGTGTTAAGGAGTCCAAATGACCAGTGTATTTTACCAGGAGGTCTAATAGCAACCAAGATTCAAATTAGTGAATGGCAAAGGCTCACAGATGGACCTAGTGCAAGTAAGAAGAAGATGTGAGAAGCAGGAGGAAGGCCATGGCAGAAAAAGTTAGTTTTCCAGAAAAGCCTTTCTCTTCTTCAGTATTAGTGGAATTTTAGCTGGGCAAAGAGATACATAGTTGGCTGCATTTACCAGCCTCTCTTGCAGCTATGTGAGGCAACTTGACTAAGCAAAGGCAAATGAGGTATTTGTGGAAAGGCTATATGAAACTTCAGGATGATACTGATACAAAAGAAGTCACTTGTGCTGGAGCAGTTCTCTCTTTTTTCTTTCCTTGATTTTAAAGATGAATATGCCTGCGACTCCATCTTGACCAGGAGGATGAGAAAAATACCCTTGGTAATGGGAATAGGAAGGGAGGAACCTGGGTGTGCAATGACTGCATGGAGAAAAAAACACCAAAATGGACCTCAAAAACATTACTGAGAGTCCTAGCCCAGGCCACAGTGAGTGTGTGGGGGAGCTTCCGGCTACCCTGCACTGGTGGGACCTGCCGATCCGCGCCCAGGCGCGGTGTGGATGAGACCCTCTTCCACCCACGTAGGACCCTCACAACGACTCCACAGCACCCCCAACCCTGCATGCCCAGTGAGAATTTCTGCTGCATTCTGGGGACCCCCAGATCCAGTCCTAGCCCAGGCCCCAGTGAATGTGTAGGAGAGCTACCTCTCCCCCCTACTCCAACTTGTCCCCTCCAGACTCAGCTCAGGCTTGGCATACAGGCCTGAGGTGAAACCCAGCAGCTGCAATCCCTGCAGAGAAAGTAGGGACAAAGCCACCCAGCTATCCAGGAGCAGAACATCTTGACAGAGGGGCACAACAGAATCACTCCCAAGGGCGGCAGCAGAAAGGAGCTGAGCACAGCAGCCAGACCAAAGCCAGGCACAGCAGGATAAATCCAAACTCTGCAGATCTGCACCTGAATTTCAGTAGGTGCTAAGGTTATAACTGCACCGAAGATCTACAATAAAGGTCAGAAGACAGTGCTACACAAAATGACAATGAGAAGTGGCAAAATGCAATCTCAGAACCCAAGCCCACCCATAACAAGTGCAGAGGACACTAACACAGAACAAATTGGGAATCACACAGCTGAGATCAATGAATCAACAGCTTCTGAAATAAAAAACAATTGCAGAAAGGTATAGAGGAACTCAGATTGGAAATGAAAAAAGAAATCCCTGAGTTAATAGCATCTGCAGCAAGAATCAAATGCAGAAACATATGGAAGAAAACCAATGCCCACCCAGAACAAGTGCAGAGGACACTAGCTCAGCTGAAATGTATGAAGTAATAGCATTGATAGTAAATAAGCAACAGCAGAAAGTTATAGAGGAACTCAGAGCTGAATTCTTTTCTACTAGCTCAGCTCAAATGTATGCATTAATAGTGTCAATAATAAATAAGCAACAGCAGAAAGTTATAGAGGAACTCAGAGTGCAATTCTTTTCTGAAATAAAAAAAGAATTCTCTGAATTCATAGTATCTGACGTAAAGAATCAACTACAGAAACATAGGGAGGAAACCCAATCTGAAGAAAACACTGCAGTAAAAGAATTAATAACTGCTTCTAAAGAAGACATTGATAAAAAACAAAGAGGAGATTAGAAAAATGACAGATTCCTTGAATGAGCAATACAGGAAAGAAATAGATCGCATGAAGCAGAGTCAAAGAGATATAAAGGAAATTAAAATCTCAATCACAAGCTTGCAAAACCGTCTAAGTGAAAGTGAAGACAGAGTTTCAGATCTTGAAGATGCTGGTCCAGCTAGTGAAATGGTAAGAAAAGATCTCTTAAAAACAACCAGAAAGCAGGAAAAAATAAGTCATCACTTGCAAGACAATGCAAAGATGAGCAATGTGAGACTAATAGGTATCAATGAGAAAGAAGGAATACAAAGGACATTTAAAAAATATGGGCAGAAGTAATAGCAGAAAATTTCCAAATATGAGGAAACAATCCGACATTCAGTTAACTGAAGCATACAGAACACCAAGTAACCCCAACCCAATTAAAAACAAACTGAGACATATAATCGTCAATATCCCAGAAATTCAGCTCAAGAATAATATACTGAAAGCCACTAGAGAAAAGAAGCAGATAACATTCAAAGGAAAACTCATCAGAATTACGACTGACTTCTCTTAACAAACCATGAAGGCAAGAAGAACATGGAGCAGAGTACTTCAAGTTCTCTATGAACACAAATTTCAGCCCAGATTACTACACACTGCAAAACTCTCTTTCAAGTTTGATGGAGAAGTGAAATACTTCCATGACAACGAACAACTAAAGAATTTCATGATGACAAAGCCAACACTACACAGGCTACTGAAAGATGTTCTAGAGAGGAATCAAAATGATCAGAACTCCACGAATGAGATCAGAAGAAACCAACTAAATAGGGCAAACTAACACAGGACAAAAAGGAGTAAATGACAACAGGTAAGTAACATGTCAATCATTAGTCAATACATCTCAATTCTAATAATCAATGTAAAAGACTCAAGTCACCAATTAAGAGAAATAGACTAGCACAGTGGATTAGGAAACAAAATCCAACAATATGCTGTATATAAGAAACATATTTAACTCATAAAGATATACATAGGCTGAAAGTCAAAGGATGGAAAACAATACTACACATCCTGGAACCTCAAAAAAAGCAGGGGTAGCAATCCTATTCTAAGACAGTCTCAACTACAAACCAACAATGATCAAGTGAAATAAAGAAGGCCACTATATACTGGTTAGGGGAAAAATTCAAGAGGAAGAGGTAATACTCATAAATA
>NW_004524670.1:8719687-8731203 GCF_000260255.1 Octodon degus
TTGGAAAAAATCATGACAAATAAGTACTCAGACAAAGGTCTGCTCTCTAGAATTTATAAAGAACTAAAAAACACTAAGGCCCCAAAATTTAAAGACCCAATCCAGAAATGGGCATCTGAGATGAACACACGCTTCTCAGAGGATGAAATTAACGAAGTGAATAAATATATGAAAACATGCTCTACATCACTAGCCATCTGTTAAATGCAAATTAAAACCACATTGAGATATTATCTCACCCCAGAAAGAATGGCTATCATAAAGAAATCAACCAACAACAAATGCTGGAAAGGCTGTGGGGAAAAAGGAACCCTTCTCCACTGCTGGTGGGAATGTAGACTGGTGTGACCATTATGGAAATCAGTGTGGAGACTTCTTAGAAAACTTGGACTGGAAATCCCATTTAATCCAGTTATTCCTCTACTGGGAATTTTCCCGGAGAATCTGAAAACATCATATCATAGTGACATATGTGTGCCTATGTTTATAACAGCACAATTTGTGATAGCCAAATCTTGGAAATAACCAAGATGCCCATCACCTGAGGGATGGTTGAAAAATATGTGGTATTTTTACACAATGGAGTATTACTCAGCTATAAAGAATGATAAACTTGAAAGCCTTTATATTGAAGTGGATCCCACTTGAACATATTCTCATAAGTGAAATAAACCAGACACACATGTGTAAATATCGTATAGTTTCCCTAGTATAAGAACTCAAAAGAAGAAATATAAATAAAAAGATATAATACAACTAAAAGGAAAGCAAGAACTTGAGGAGTAGACAATGAAAAGAGAGCAAGGAAAAGAGCTAGAAAACATGACAGGGGCAAGCCATACATTTATATGTAGAAGATGGTAAGGCAATGATCCTGAGAATCTTCAGAAGATTTTTTAATGAAGCAGTTAACTGGAATGATTCTCACTCTGACTAACTATATATAAAGACACCTGTGAACTAGGCAACTGCCCTGAAGATGGCAATTTTTAATAGTAGTTTCATGCTTGGAGTGCTTGTCATTCTGGTCTTCTGAATACGGGCTGCTTTTCATGACATGCCAGTTGCTGCTGTGCTCTCTTGGATACATGACTGTTCAAAAAGAAGGGGGTGGTGAATGAAGGCAGGAGACAGAAAAAGGAATGTTGCAGGAATGTCCTGCTACAAGGTTGTATATGGTTAGATTTGTGGACTTATGTGTAAACATAAGAACTGTATAATTCTTTATACCTATTTTTAAAATATATTTTAATTTTTTAATGTTTTTTCATCATATTCTGTGGGGACTTAAAGTTTAACATATCGATACTTGATGAAAAATACCTATTCCATATTATGCCTAAGATGTTTGATATGCGACAGATAGTGAGGTTAAGCTTAACAGCCTAGGTTGTATAGTAATAACAATAAGCTTCTCTTCTGGAGGGTTAACAACCTAAGTTTGCAGACCAAAATCAGAGAAAAAGGAGGGCCTCAAGGAAAGCCAACATTTTGGCCCTAGCCTTCCAAGTTCAATTAAGACTCAGGACATATGAGAACTTGTAATGTCACATAACTCGGTAGTGTCCCAAATTTTCTGATCAAGGAGATTATGGGGCCAAAGAGGAAAGTGATCAGTGATGTAGAGTGTGCCTGGGGAGAGTCACATGGAGAGAAAACATTCTATCAGGCTTTCACAGAGAGCACATTGGCCAAGCAATGGCCATTACTCATCCACATGGCTGACACTGACAAAGGATCTACAATCTGAAGTACAGGATCTCAGGATAAATCCTGAGGGGATTTCACTGACCTTATCAGATTCAAAAGCTACAACTCTTGTTGCATAGGTCTTGCTTTATCTTGGTGTTAACAATCCAGCAGAAAAGTATAAAAACAAAGTATAAGAAGTAAAGCCATGCTGTTATGTTGAGCTGTAGGGGACTCAGGTCAACAATTTCTGACACTGCCAGTCCAGCAGAAGACCCAATACTATTATGGGCTACTGGATTCTTTTAGAATATTTTGCTGAGTTAACATACCTATAACATTCAAATGACAGAACTAAACATAAAAGGGATACAGATGAATGTCCATTTTGTATCTGTGAATTCAAAATTGTTAGGATCGATTTATAGTTACATTTTCTTAATGAATAGAGGGATTTGTTCTAATAGTGTTTGTAAATGGGATATCATGTCTGCATCTTGTACAGCAAATAACCACTAGGAAGAGAGTATGCAATGTGTTAATTTTTGAAACTGTCATACCAATTTGATTTGAGACTGTCTCATTGCTATATGTCTGTCAATAAAATTATGGAAAAAAAGAAAAAAGAAATCAAATAGAACATCAGAAAACAGAAAGATATTCCATTCCTGGATAGGCAGAGCCTATGTAGTGAACATGGCCCTACTGCTAGAATTGAAATACAGATTAAATGCAATCTCAATCAAAATTCTAACAATGTTTCTTACAGAACATGAGAAAATAATCCTAAAATTCATGTGGAACCAAAAGAGACTCAGAACAGCAAAAGTTACCCTGGATAAAAAGAGCAAAGTGGGAGGCATTACAATACTAGAGTTGAAGTTATACTACAAAGCTATTGTGATTTTTTTAAAGGCAATGTATTGGCACAAAAAGAGACATAAGCATCAGTGGAACAGAGTAGAGTGTGCAGAAACAACTCCAAGTACATTCAACTAGTTGGTCTTTGACAAAGGGGTCAACATTATACACTGGAAGAAAATCTGTTTAATAAATAGTGGTGGGAATGCTTAGTAGCCACATTCAGAAGACTGAGTCTAGACCCATATACCATGTACTAAACTAAGAACAAAACAGATCAAAGAGCAAAATGTCTGTACTGAAACAGCTAATCTGCTAGAAGGCAAAATAGGTGAAACCATTAAAGTCGTAGGTGTAGGAGAGGACTTTGTGAACAGAACCCTGTGTTATAGTTTCTGTCTAGAAGTCCCCCCCATAACCACATAAAGTTTTAGATGGGCCTTTGGCAGAGGTGGCTGAATCTAAGGTGTGATTTACTTGAAGTGCAATTCTACAGGTGCTAGGATTAAGGGTCAGTGACTACTGGATCACTCCAATGATTGGATTGTTCTTGTCCTAATCCCAGCAGTCTAGATGAGTTAAAAGCGACAAAAAGAAGCTTGTTCTCTATGCTCTCCTCTCCTGTTGCTTTTGCTAATTTCTGTGGTCATGAACTGTTGCCATTCTGCCATGCCATGCTGTCTTGGCGCCAGCTGATTATGAACTAAAACTGCTTCAAACTGTGAGCTAAATAAACGTTTCCCTCTTAAAAAAATTACTGACCAAGAAACAAACCTTTCTCTTTTTTGGGGGGTGGAGGGTTTTGAGACACAAATACATGTCTTTTACCCTGCTCTGTCATGGGAGAGCACAATTGGAAGTGGGTGATATTTTTAGCACAAAGTCCCTAGGCTTTCTAGGTAGAAGTTCCTACTTTTGACAAGTTACAGGACTGGGTGCTAAGTTTCTCTGTAAAACTATTTCTCATTCCATTTTCTTTGCTAACAATTTCCTAAGTAACAAAAACTGGCTTTCTTGTATAACTCTTATAATAATCTTACAGAGAGATGTTTAGCTCATTTTAAGATTTAGAAGATGAGGCTTAGGGAGGTGAGAAAACTCAGTTCATAAATGACAGACCTATGATTTTAACTTAGTTCTCTGTGATGCCTGAGTTTAAGCTTTTCTGCATGCCTCCCCTCCCACCAATTGAGGATGTATATCTGAAAATAGATATGGACTACCATGGTGCTTTTAAAGTTTAAAACCCATGGATAAGAAGGTCTTGGCTATTTCATACAGGTAGATTGAAAGGAGGCTATAATTTCAGGCAGTAACCATTTTATAAATGACCAGTGATTTGACAGTTTATTTTTATTCCAATTGTCTGAGACTCAGCCACACTTTTCCAGACTCAATGTGATTCATGGGGACATGTGTCTGGGCTAGTTCTCAGACACCATAGGGAGCAAAGAAGAGGGTCATGGCAGAGATTATAACCCTCCTGTGCCCAGTGCCTGATGCCCAGGTTCATTCTGTCCTATATCATGGCCCACTCTGCCTCCAAGTTGTTGCATTCCAGATATCTGATCACAACCTTCTCAGCATTTCAACCAAATCTTGCAATTCACCAGTCTAGTTCATTTCATCTGGGATTAAATAGGAAAGCAATCACATTGAACTGCTTCATATTGACATGATTCTTATCTAAGTGCTATTCCCTCTGGTAGGTTTAAATATATTCTTTCTATCTTTCATTTTATTATAGAGCAGTTGTAGCCCACAAGCATGCTTAAATTGGTTGAGAGAATTGGGTTATTCCATTGACCACATTCACTTCTTGCACACAGATCAGGTTTAATATGGAAAGGCATAAACAGGAACTGAAAGGAGAGCCAGGTGGAGAAACAAAAGGAAGTCAGTCACCCGTCTGGTGGCTATCTAGTCCAGTTGTTAGGAGGTGTTACCAGAATTTGCTTTAGGAAATGAAATCTGTCCTGGATATTTTAAGCAGGAAGAAAATTCACTAAACTTTTCTTGCCAAAATAGTGGTAGGTGTTGGGGGAGCTCCAGGTATGACTTGTAGGTTGCTGTAGAAATGGCCTGTACCAGGAAAACCACCACCACTGAGGCCATTAGAGTCTACTGAGTCTAAGAACGCATCATTGTAGCCCTGACTAGGGATAAGGAGGTGGAAATTGGAAGTGGCTACCTCTTGGTAAAGCCAATGCTATTGACATAGCTGTCCCTAACACCTGGGAAGCTGGAAAGCAGACAGTGGTGGCTGTACTGCTCAGAATAGCCTGATATTTCATTATCACATCTCTTTCACTGGCCTCACCAAACTCATGCAAATGCACCAAGGAGAGGGGGAAATATCGTTTGAGCGTGGTACCCTTTGATACACAGGGAAGCACTCTAGATTCATGCCATTCAATAGAACTTTCAGTACAGAGAGAAATACCAGCTGTCAACACTCCCGTGCCATAAGTGGACCTTTTAGCACTTGAAATGTGGCTAGTACAATGCAGAGATGAAGTTTTAAAGTTGAAGCAGTTATTTAAATTTGAGTAGCCACATGTGGCTACTGGCTGCTATTCTTATTAGTGTTGCTGTAGTAGGAGGGTGTGATGGAGCTGCTCCAGGGTTTCCATAGCACTGACTATAATCCTTGCATATCACTGTGTAGGATGACCTCATGGCTTCTGTTTCCTTACCTGTAAAGAAGGGATGACTCTTTAGAAGGGCAATATTATGATAATTTAGTGGGGCAACAGCTGATGGCTGGCAGTGATTTCAGGACAGTGGATACCAAAGAACTGAGGTCACAATGAAGTGAAAAGGAGTATACTAGAGGATAAAGATGAATATTCATAAAATAAGAGTCTATCATGACATTCTTGACATTCAAGTACATTCCCAAGTGTTATGATTTGTGTCTTGTCTCCCCAAAGCCTCATGCAGCCACTGGGGCAGGCTTCTGGAGTTCATGATTAATTTATGATCTAATATGGGGATTATGAGTATGAGTGCTACATCCACCATGGGGTGGGTAATCTGGATAAAATATAAGGAAAGGAGAGAGGCTTCCTAGCGGCCACAGCCACTGCTCCTCCCTTTGCTCTTTGCTGTTTCTGCCACCATGGACTGCTGCCCTCTGCCATGTGTCACTCTTCCTGGAGCCAGCTGAGTAGGGACTGAAACCTCCACTAACTGTGAGCTAAATAGACCTTTCCTTCCTTAATTTTGGGTGCTGAGTATGTTGTCCCAGCAATGAGAAAAAAAGTGAGACAGAAATTGGTACCAAGAGTGGGGTCATTGCTGTGACTAATCCTGACTGTGTGGTTCAAGGGAACCTTTGGGAATGGCTTACGGGAAGAGATAGGAAAGGTTTGGGGATGTTGCCTGAAACACTGGAACATACAGAACTTTGGCTGTTCTGTATGGGATATTCTGACCAGAGCTCAGAGTACCAGAATGCTGATCGTGACTCTGCCTGTAAAGACAATGCTAGGGAGCTTTCTGCTGGGAAGAGGACAACATTGGTTGTTGGACTCCAGATGATGTGTTATGGCTTGGCAGAAAGTTTGTTTGCATTTTGCTCATGTCCAAACAGTTTGCCTGAGACTGAGATGAAGCATGGCAGACTGATTAATCTTGCAAAAGAAATTTCAAGGTAGTTGAATGTGGAGGCAGTGGCATGGCTATTGTTGGGGTCTTTTAGTTAAATTTATGTTGAGAATCAAGAAAAAAGAACCCTCCAGAATGGTTTAAAATTTTTGTGAGTTTGGCCAGAAAGGAAGCACCAACAAAGCTGTAGAATGCAAAGGTAAGAGCTGAGAAGAGCTCCATTTCTGGGAAGGAACAGCAGAATAGAAAAGATGGCCTGAGTGCATCACAAGAAGCAGCAGGTCTCCACCCTTTTCAGCCTCAAAACTGCAAAAGTGAAAGACTTTGCTTTGAGGAGAAAGCTGCAGAGTGCCATGTTGCACAATGGAGGTGGCAGCAGCACACCAGGTTCCACAGTGATGGTGTTACAGAAAATTTGTTTTTGGAGTCAGGGTCACAGTGATCATAAATCCAAGCACTTGATCCCTGCATCCAAGAAAGGAGAAAATCAGGCTCCTGCTCCAACTGGCAACAGACCTTGGCATCATTTATGTGGCCTTGGTTTTAGGTGCATACAGTATGCAAGAGTTCTGAGGTTAAGAAGGCTTTTACTTAAGATTTCAAAAGGAGGCCTGGGAGTAATTGATTCTTAAATGGTTTTATGGTGGCTGCTTTAAAATTCTTGTCCGACCATCTCAACACCTGATTCATCCTCCTGTTGGAATGTGGTTATGGTCTTTTCTTATGTTTTTCATTTTTTCTGGTTCTTTGTACTGCAAATATGAAAAGGCTTAGGCTAATGACAAAGGTAGATAGCACAATCCCCAAGGTTGCCTTCATTTTTAATGTAACTGCTGCAAGTTCAGGCTCCCAAAACAAAATGCACTTGAATGCCTCCCCAAGCTCACTGAAAGCTATTATGCTCACAGACAGGTCCAAACTCAAAGCACCCACTGTCTTCTTCCTTTAGAGTCACAGAACATTACAATCCTGGCATCAATATGTGATGATACATCCAAACAATTGCCAACAAGAAAAGCTTTCCTATGCTGTAATGTTTGGTGTTCTTATTGGAGCTCTATCATGTAGGCATAGTTGACTGATCAATTCTCCACATGGTTAATTTCAGCCTCCAGGTCATCTGATATTGTGTGACCCAAAGTCCCTACTGGATATGACCAGCCTTATCCTGAGATCCATGTGTCTAGCCTAATCCTAAACAAAGGCATTCTTATGAGGAATGACATAAATTGCTTCTCCGATGTTGAGGACAAAGGCCAGATGTCCATCTGTGTGAGGCAATTTCCTTTATTACATGATAAATAACATTTAATCAAATCCTAGACATTTTGAATATTAAATTATAAGACTCTGGATCCTATTTAATATTTTTTCATTGGATGTCCCCCCTATGAAGAAATAGCCTAATGGCCAGGTGGGCAGGGAAATTCAGCCTCCCACTGCATGCCAAAAGTGAGGCACCAGCTCATACTACCTTGCTGCCCGTGAGTTAGATGGAAATGCAGGTTTTCCATGGCCCTACTGACACTGTCCTAGCAACAGCTGATCACTGACTCCCAGCATTTCATTCTTCCCAAGTGGGGAGTATGAGTCAGCTCCCCCTGAGCCCCACTGTGACCAGAGGACAACAGAATGTCCCAACTAGCCTTACCTCCTCACTGGTGCTGGGGGGACGCAAGTACGGCTTGCCCATATACCCACTGGCAAACCCCGGGGATTCCGAGCACGGCGCTTACTGCTCAGCTAGGTTCTCAGCAAGGCAATACATCAGAACTTCCCAGGGGTCTTTTAAATCAGACCAGGTCTTCTGCTCCACCCTAGACATTCTGGTTTAATTCCAGGTAAGCATGAGTGCTGAGATTTTTATAAAAGCTTTAACATGCAGCCAGCATTGAATGGCTGACAGCCAATACCCTAAGGATCCTGCAGAGTTCTGGAAAGACAGAAATAAAACCAAGGATTAGCAAATGCACACTGGGGTGATTATGACGAATCCCTCTGACATCTATTCCCCGGGGCACTTGCTCCATGACTGTGCCAGGCCCAACCCTGCACACAAGACGCAGAGCATAATGTGTCCTTTTTACAGAGGAGGACAGATGACAGAAGCCAAGGTAGACTTCTCCAAGGCCACAGTAGTGTCAAGAGCCAAAAGCATTTCCCAGGGAAGGCGACAGTTAGGCACAGGAGCTTAGCTGGGTGCAAAAGCAGTCCTGGTCCCAGGGAATGGAATGGCACCCTAGTTCCTCTTAACTTGGTCCAGTGCATTGCATGGCTCCTAGTTCCCTTCTAAACATTTGTGTTCAGTATGTGTCCTACGGGATACAAGGTTTACAGGGTCTCACTACACAGATTGGACTCACAGTGATCCTTCTGTTCTCAGCCTCGCAAGTGCTGGGATTACAGGTTTGCACAACCATGCCCAGTCTCATTCGCTGTCTCAGCGCACCCCAGGGATGGGGCTTGCACAGCATTCCAGGGATCGAACCCCAGTCTCTGCACCTGCCTAAGCAGGTGCTTTAGTCTGCTGAGCTATCAGGCCATCCTTTTGTCCTACCTTTTCCTGGGCACTTTGTTAAAATAAGTGTTTGTTAGAATCACATGTGTAATTTTTAAAATCGGAGTTCCTAATTTTCTCCCCAAATTACCAAATACCAGTCTCTAAGAGAAAGGAAGTCACATGGGTGCTGTGTATTTCTGAAGCTAGCTCCCTAGAGGCTTCTGCTGCCCACGATTTACCTGCAGTCTCCGGCCCCACCCCTTAAACAAGCGTGGGAGAGGGGAGGGAGTGTAACAGGCTGATTGTAGAATACACTGAGGCATAACCTGTAGCATAACCCATGCAGGGGTTAATAATCCTTCTGCAGCTAATCTCCTGCTACTGTGAGTTCATTTCTGGATGTTTAGCCATCAGCTCATGCTGGCCACTAAGAGCTAGCTCAAGGGCACTGATAGCCCACACCCTGCCCTCATTTCTGTCCTGCTTGAGGACCCCACATTATCAGAAAATGCATGTGTGTGTACACATATGAACATTATATGTGTGCATGTATCTATATATCCATCTATCAAATAGAAAACCCTTAGTGGTTTGCACTGCAATACATATAATTTATCTAAAGTGCTTTGGGCAAATAACCTTAGAGAAACTTCGAAAATAAAAACTGAGTGAAGAGAAACCAGGTTCACTAAACAGGCTGTGAGGCTAACAGACCTCTCATCCTGTCCTAGGAATTTACCTCTTCATGGCACTCTAGTACTTGCTCATGTCTGGAAATTTGGGGAAGAGGTGTCAATTCTGAAATTATAGCTTATTTCTCATTCATTATTTGAAAGCAGGTTTTGTGTACTTTTAATTGAAAAAGACATAACTTTGCAGAAAGACAGGACAGCAGGACAAAAGGGCATTTTGGAATCACAAAACTTTGATTTTGTACAAGACTTTTACTTATCAGTTGGATAAACTTGGACAAGACTCTTAAGGGGGCTGGGCCTCAATGTTCTCATCTATAAAATGGGAGGGAACACTTGTAACTTTTTTCTCCCATAATCCACAAATCATGATGAAAAGAATAATGGAAAGTAAAACTGATAAATTTCATACCTCCTTTTCTGTTTATCCTTCTTTAAATCTAAACTGCATGGCTTTTCTTATCTTTTTTTTTTTTTTAACTGGGGATTGAATTTGGGCCCTTACACTTGCCAGGAAAGCGCTTATTCTACTGAGCCATCTTCCCCGCCCCAGCTTATCTTATCTTAAAAACATATTGTTTAGGCTTGAACAATGAATACATTTCAATATAATAGTAGAAGAGACTATTTTGTTCCTATCTTTTCACATTCTGAAAGCATAAAAGGGGAAACGCTCCTTCTCAAAATCATTTATTTTTACAAAATAATTTTGTAGGCAAACTGCAGCCAGGATTTCACTGCTATTCATATTTGAACTTTGGGTTCTAAGCAAGATGCTTAGGCTCCAAACTCCTATGAGTTTTACTTTACTAGTTTATAAAAGTGAAAACAGTAACAGTTTCCTCTTAAGATTGTGAAATTAAATAATATCACACATACAGAGCACCTGGCACAGTGTTAAGAACATTAACTAGGAGAAAGATAAACACAACACCCTCTCGGTTTCTTGTAACACAGCCAACCTAATGGTTGAAGGGATGGGGATGGTTGTAGGGAACTGTAATGCATATTGAAGCAAGCCCTTCAGGATCAAGCCTGGAGGTAATAGGGTAACAGGCAGATGGGAGGGACACTGTGTTTGACTTAAAGTAATACAACAGATAGGTCATTCAGGGGGACTAGAGATTGGAAGAAGGGAGGACTATTCAGTGGTTTTGCATAAGTCTACATACAGTGTAGGAAGGAATTTTAGATACATGTCATGGGCAAAACTCAGCAGAGCTATTGACTATATCAAGAATGATGGCATTAAAAAAAAAAAAAAAAAAAAAAAAAAAAGAATGATGGCATCTCATGGCCCCTGAGCTTGGTGGAAGGCTGGGTGAGTGACTGAGTTGCAGGCTGGAAAGAGACCTGAGAGGAGGCAGGGAAAGATGTGTTTGGAGCATGGTAAGGATAGGATTTAGAAAACAGTGGACCTACAGTAATATTTAAGTAAAGTCTGGTGGCACATGCCTGTAATCCCAGTGCTGGGAAGGCTGAAAACAGGAGGATCATGAGGGGTCTGAGCAGCTTAGGGAGACCCTGTACCAAACACGTAAAATGAAAAAAAGATTCCAAGTCTTAATAAAATAGTGTAATACTTAAGTACATACTAAGTATCTTAATGAAATATTGTGATATTTAAGTAGGTGCTTAAGTATCGTAATGAAATATCATAATATTTAAGTAGGAACTTTTTGTTTTGTTTTCAGACAAGGTTTTGCTGTGCAGTGCAGGCTGGCCTTGAACTCACTATATAGCCCACGGCAGCCTCAAACTCATGGTGCTCCTCCCACTTCAGCCTCCCAAGTACTGGGATTACAGGCCTGTGCCACCACACCCATCCCTTAAATAGGATCTTAATGAAATAGTAAGACATTTAAATAGAAAGAAGACAAAAAAACAAAGCTTTGCTGAGAATTTAAAAGAAAGAGAAATACAGACCCAGAGCACAAGCCCGGCGAGTGAGTGAGACTACTGGGGCCGCGGGATCCTGAACAGACCCAGAGCGCAGGCCCAGCGAGTGAGTGAGACTACCCGGGGCCCGCGGGTCCTCATTTGACCCAGGTTGCTGGCCCATCAGGGAACCCTTCAGCAGAACTCCCTGCAAAGAGGCTAGAGGCAAGACCCACCCAGCTGATTCAGGAGCAGAACATCTTCCCAGAGAGACACAAAGGGTTCAA
>NW_004524670.1:8732688-8738261 GCF_000260255.1 Octodon degus
AGTTCAATTGTTTTGAAACATTTAATTTTCTGAATATTGCTTAATCTTAATTTTTGTTCTAAGATTTATACTATATATTTGACTTACAATTTATTTAAAAGACATCATATGATATCTTCTCCTAGTATTATTTTTTTCCTCTCCTAGTATTAGAAACTTTAAAAAGTATATTTCCATTTTCTGTTGACTTTTAAAAAAAAACAACACGGAGGTTTGTAAAAAAAAAAAAAAAGAAAGAGAAATGTGAATAATCAGAGGTGATTTATTAATATTGTTGTGGCACTGGATAAATATCCCAAGGAAAGGGATGAGGATTACATATTACATTTGACCAAAGTATTCAATGAAGGACAGAGAGGAAGAAGCTGAATGGGCAAACAAAGCCTTGGAAAAGCAATAAGGAAGATGGGGTGCTAACCACAGCGGGAGTACAGGCTCCAGAGGCCAACGCTTTTGACTTCACCCACAGACCAGAGATAAATGAGTCCATCAGGCAAGCACTAAGCACCCCACTCTGCACACTGTTCTGCCCTAGAAATCTAAGGAAATCACACTGAGGAAGGCTTGGTCCCTGCCCTCAGGACACCACCAGTCTAACCTCCAGAGCCAATTCTTAATGTATAAGAGAAAGGACTGGTGATAGCTCAGATCTCACAACTCAGGGATAGTATGCTATCTGATTTTCTGACACCTTGATAAAAATTCTCCATGTGTAATCACTTCTTTTCTGGGGAGGATAAAAAGTTGGTCTCAATATTTCAATTCTAAGAGGCTCTCCAAGCCCAGATCCTCAGCCCTGCAAAACTGCTTGAGGCATGCTGTCACTGAGAAGGAAAACTCAAGCTAGGTAGGATGCTCACATTGCAAATGACAAATGACTTCGGTCTGGCTCAAAAGAAGTTGGGTGCATTGTCTCAGAGAACTCTGAGAAGAGGGGCTATTCAAAGCATGGTTTCATTTCATAGGGCTCCAGCTGTGTTTCACCAAGATACTCTGAGCTCCACAATCCTTGGTAGGACTTCCTCCCTGGGGACAAATGTTGTCCCTGCAGTTCTAAAACAGCTTTTGTCACACCTCAACCTTCCAAGCAAAAGGCGTGAGTCACGTGTTTAGAGCCAAACAGCTGGGAGATGGCTTGTGGTGATTGGCCTAGCCTAAAACACATGCTCTGCCCTGGGAGCATATCTGTTGCCCATACAGACAGAAGTGGGGGCTTCCAGGAAGGAGGAAAAATGCAAATTCAGGCATCAACTTTGCCACCTCGAGAATATCAGCTCTGAGTGTGACTCACCCTCTGAAAAAGGGTCCCGCAGACACAGGCAGCGTTCATATCCTGCCCTTTGCCTCTTCCATCTACCAGCACCATCTTTAAAGGGAGAATTCAACTCTTCCTGAGAAATACATCTGTACCTGCAGAGGCAGGTATGCTGCATGCGCTTCCAAAGACAGTCACCACTCCTCCCATACCCATTTTTATTCTCTCCCATGTTCCAATACCCCTCCCTGCTGGATTTGCCAAGTCCCAGACTTCTCCATTTGCAGGCCAGGAAGTTGCCTGGATCTGCAGGAAGCACCCTTCACAGGAGCAGCTGCAGGCTTCCTGGCCCACTCCTTTCCTGCATGCACAGGCCTTCTTGCAGAGCCAGGTGAAATCTCTCAGCTTCACGTGGTTCATCTGTCACTTTCATTTGCAGTGCGATCACACATTTGCATTCCCTGTCACTTGATGACACTTTAGGAGGGAGGAGATGAACACATGTGGTCAGTGGACCATCTTAGGCTGGAAGTTGCTGACCCACTTTTCCCATGAAAATCAAGTCTTCTGCCATGCCTGTTTGACTTACATGAATCCATGTGAAAGACTGAGTGGCAAAGTGCCTTAGCAGCCCCTGCCACACAAGGGGTGTTTTGAGAGACTGTTGGCCGTGAAGGGTAGAGAAGGTGACTAGAGACTGCAGAAGGGGCAGTGGTAGGCACACAGACCTGGTTTGTAATGACCTTCAACACCAGCACATAGAACAGGGTCACATGCAGCACTGGCTTGCTATCACCTTCCCCTTTACACTCCTGTTTTCCCTCTGTGGCACATGAGCTCTGTTATAATTGGTACTAGTCAAAGTTTTTGGGTTGCAAGCAGCAGAAACTAAAACCAATTCAGCAGAAGCTAGGCTGTAGCAGCAGGTACTTATGAAGACAGCCCCAAGACAGGGACTTAGGAAACACGGAGGATGTAGGCCCACAGGAAGAATTCATATTCACCAGGAAAACATATACCCTCTGCTGGCCACCTCCAGTGTACTGGCCTCCTGCCCGCAACCTCTTTCAGTAGGGAAGAGCCCGAGTTCTGTGGCTGGCACCTATGCCCAGCCAGTGCCAAGATGCTCAAGCTTCAGGCCAGCAGCCTGATTCTGGGTGATGGGGAAAGACGAGGGGGTGAGGCCTAGGATGACACTGACCCTCCTGATTCCTCAAGTCTGAAGCCCCCAGCACTGGCCCAGAAAGGCAGGCTGAAGTCAGACAACTGGTGCCATCCTCCTCCAGCCCACAGGAATGACCTGTGCCAGTCTGGTGGGACCTCCCCCTCCCCCCAGCCTCCTGACAGAGGGCTGAGCAAGCCACGTGGAGTGTGGGTCAGGTTTGCTCCTGGAAGAGGAGCTAATGGAACAGGATGCCACATTCTTCAGCCCTACAATGAAAATTTCCCCAAGCTGGCCGGAGGGAGTGGTGCGGGGGTTCCCTATGCACAGCCCAATCCCACCTCCCATTACTGCCCCACCCAGCAGAGCCAAAGGCACAGATATTTCTAAACCCACTTCCCCACCACCTATCAGATTAGATTTAGAAATCCAGAGCAGACAAAAGCCACTACATAATAAAATTTTACGTATAATTCTGCAAGTGTATATAGAGCGGCCGCAGCCTGCGATCTGGGCCGCCCCTCAGCATTTGGTGTACACGGCTGCCCCGCCCCGCTCCTCGAACTCTTCCCTGCTGACCCACAGCTGCTGGAAGGCCTCCAGGGAGGACAGGATGGAGCCACCAGTCCACACGGAGGTCTTCCTCTCGGGACCAGCAGCCACTATGGGGCTGTCCTCAGGGCAGAGCAGGCTCAGCTCTCTCTGGTAGCGTTCGGGGAAGCCGTCGAGCATGGTGCAGCCCCCGCACAGCAGCACGTTGGTGGCCATCTCCTCCTTGAAGCCTGCTTCATCGCACCGATGCAGGCAGGCAGCCGTGAGAGCGGGGAGGCTGGGTTGCGGGCAGCCCACCAGGGAGGGCCGAAAGGGCACCTCAGCGCAGCGAAAGCGCTCGTGGCTGAGGGTGATGACCTTGCCATCCGGGAGCTCGTAGTCCAGGCACAGCTCTTCCAGGCCCAGCTGGTCCTCCTCGGGCAGGAGCGCCGTGTAGCAGCATTTCTTCTTAATGTGTTCTATGATGTGCAAGTGGTCATCCGTGAACTTGTGGCCAGCCTCGTTGAGCAGCTGCATCAGATAGTTGGTGAGGTCGCCACCTGCGTAGTCGGCGCGGCTGGTGAGGCCCGGGAGCAGCTCGCCCTGGGAGACGGGCACCACGTGCGATACGCTGTGCCCGCTCTCCACCACCAGCCCCGTGGTCCGGCCGTACGAGTAGACGGAGAGCAGCGCCTGGGACGCCACATGCATGGCCGGGATGCAGAAGGTCTCGAACAGCAGCTCTGCGTACTTCTCTCTGTTGCTGCTGGCGCTGAGTGGGGGATCGGAGACCAGCACCGGGTGCTCCTCGGGGCAGATCTTCATGGCCGTGTGGAAGATGTACTCCCAGATGCTCTGCACGCAGTCCCAGTCCACTACCACGCCGTGCTTCAGCGGGTTGACCAGCTTCAGAGGCGCCTCTATGTTGAGCAGCTCGTGGCCCACGTAGGTTTCCTTGCGGGTGTCGCCAGCGTCCGCTGTCAGCTCGGGACTGCGCTTACCCACCGTGGAGGAGATGAAGTAGGTGGGCCTTGGTTCTCCCCCGTAGCCACACTTACAGTACTGGGAGCCAAGGTCAATGATAAGGGCCTTGAAGTTGTGCCCCTTCCGGGGCTTCATCTGCCGAGTGGGCGAAACTGTGCTCCTGATGCCAGTATCGGGCCCTGGCAGTGTCCCTACATCTCCAGGGTCCCCCTGAGCTGTTCCCAGGGGCGTGGGGCTGTTCTTTGTTGCCATCTGCCTTCCTTTCCTACCTACTCACACCCACATCCTAGAGCTCCAGCGGAAATGAGCAGCCTCTCCCAACAGTGCCTCGGCAACCCCCTAGGGTTGTGACGTCACTAGGCTGGTCCATCCATTCAGGCCCTCAGGGAGGGCTGAAGCCTGTCACTGCTCCCCTTCTCTTTCTACTATAGTTTGTCCCAGGCTGGCCAGCAGTTTTAGAAATCTAAACAAAATGGGGTCCCAGAGATTTCTGCTCTCTGCCCTTACAGCTCCAAGCTGACACCCTTGTTCACTGGCAACACTTTCTCCTTTGCTTCTTGGCAGTGATATATTTGAGCCCTATACCAAGCACTTCATTTAATTTCATGACAATGAAAGCCGCACCTTGTAGTGACTGCCTTTTATGAAGAGCATGGTGCACTCCAAGGTGCTGCATGACTGGATTTGGACATCCAGAGTTTGGCAGCTGTCAACACCAATGTGTCCAGATAGAGGAAACACAAGTGTCCAAGCAGCCTCAGAGACTCATGTTGGGTCTCACTATGGTGGGAAAATTTGAATCAACAGTAGCCAGCAGCTCAGGAGAGAGAGAAAACAAAATTAACACTAGTGGACCCAAGAGAAGTAATCTCCAAAGTCTGAGGGGGGATTACAGACCTTATGTTATTTATAAGGTGGTGAACATACAAGAACAACATAAGCTTTTGCTGGAGGCCAGGCCACAATGGGTATCTTCACACCACAGCGATGAGCATACCTGTATATGCAGCAAGTTCTGTTCAGCACATTCACAGAAGTTTAGCACATTCACAGAATCATATTTGATGACAAATCATATAATTTAAGCTGTATTCAGTGGCAAAGCACAGAATCACAGCTTTATTGAACAAAATGGCTGCAGTTAGGCCAGGATTTCTGCTTCATCGTGGTGTCCACAGCACACTCCAGAGTGGAAGCTGCAGTAGGACAGCCTGGCCATGCCTGCCCGGACATCCTTAGGGGAAGCTATGCCCTGTGAGCCTCAATATTCTCATTAGGGGGACTTTGTAGTATCTGCCTAGCCCAGGACCTCAATGAAGGACAAGCAGGTATACAAATATATGCCCAGAAATAAGTCCTCCTAAGACAGTCCTCAGTGTCAACCATGGCATCCAAAGCGAGAAGAGCTTGGCATGGTCACTCAGCAGCAACGGAGCCTATGAAAACCTGTCACATGATGTCAGTTCACTGCTCAGGAGCCTGGGCTTTCTAACCTCACCTAGGCAGGGCCACCAAAGTCCTTGGGATGGTCCACAAGGCTTGATGGGAGCTGTTTGCCACCCCCCATCACATCTTCCAGCTTTTTTCTGGCTCCTCTCATCTGCCACAATGGTTTTCTTGCCAATTGTGTGGGGGGGGGGG
>NW_004524670.1:8738361-8740757 GCF_000260255.1 Octodon degus
AGAGAGAGAGACAAGACAAAGACAGACGCACTAAGAGTTGAACTCATGACCTCACACTTGCCAAGCTTTTGCCAGTTCTTTAACTGAGCCAGCAAACTTTCTGTGAAGTGTCAGTCATTGTTTTCATTTGCATTTTGGGACCCTGTTTTTGTTGCGATGACTGCTGCTGTATTACAAAAACAGCCATAGGTAGCATGAAAGGGAAGGAACGTGGCAGTGATCCACCAAGTTTATACACGACCGCAGGCTGCAGGTTCATCTGGTGGTCCCCATGGGACTCATCAGTCACTCAGGGCTTTGTCCTCTGGCTCCCTCGGCAGCATGTGGCTCGCTCCTGCACCCCTAGGTTTTTACTCAACTGCCACTGTTATCTTGGGGCCCTTGGCAGCCCACACTAGCACTGCCACACTGCCTAGCCTTTTCTTTTTCACTCCTCTTTCCAACATGTATTTCTTCTGTTCCAAATTCATTTAATGTCTATCTTCCTCCTACTCCACCAACCAGGATATAAGCTTTACAGAGGCAGATTCTTCCCCACTCCTGTATTCCCAGCTGCCCTGCATGTCACAGGCACTCACTATATAATAACTGAATGAATATGTAATTCAAATTCGAAATTAGAATCTAATTCCTAATTACAAAATTTGGAGAAAAGGGAGTCATTTCAAAAACAATACCCCAAACACACACCATCCCTGGACCAAAGGTTTCCAGTATCCAGATAGCCCTGGTCACTGCATTATGTCATAATCAGTGATGTCACTGTTGGGGAATTCTCAAGTTGACCTCTGATTTAGGCCTTACAGGCCTTGCAGCCACTGGGGCTGAAGAACTCTCTTAGAGCATATGGCTCTTGACAGCATGTGGCAACCACAGGCAGCAAACACCAGGGATGGGTTCGCCACGAAAGCAGACGACCAGGCCTCCCCGCAGGCGCAGGCCTTCCAGACTGCCTCCATAAAGGATGGCCCTGCCAAGCGGGCGGTGCGGGTTGGCTGTAACGCAGAGCCAGAGGAAGCTGTCAAATCAGCAGAGCCCAGGCAGAAGCCCAAACTAGAGGAAACCAAAGCCGTGGTCGTGGACCTTGGCACTGGTTACTGTAAATGTGGTTTTGCTGGCCTTCCACGGCCCAGCCACAAGATCTCAACCACGGTGGGCAAGCCCTACATGGAGACAACCAAAACTGGGAATAATCGCAAAGAGACATTCGTGGGGCAGGAGCTCCTCAACCCAGAGGTTCGTCTCAAATTAGTTAATCCTCTGCGACATGGAATCATTGTGGACTGGGATACCGTGCAGGATATCTGGGAGTATCTCTTCCGACAAGAGATGAAGATTGCCCCAGAGGAGCACGCAGTCTTGGTTTCTGACCCACCCCTGAGCCCACACACCAACAGAGAGAAGTACGCTGAGATGCTGTTCGAAAGCTTCGGCACACCCGCCATGCACATTGCCTACCAGTCCCGCCTGTCCATGTACTCCTATGGCAGGACCTCCGGCTTGGTGGTGGAGGTAGGCCACGGTGTGTCCTATGTGGTCCCCATTTACGAGGGTTACCCACTGCCCAGCATCACGGGAAGGCTGGACTATGCGGGCTCTGACCTGACTGCCTACTTGATGCACCTGCTGAACAATGAGGGACTACACTTCACTGAGGACCAGATGAACATCGTGGAAGACATCAAGCAGAAGTGCTGCTTTGTGGCCATGGACCCCATCGAAGAAAAGAAAGTTCCTCCCAGTGAACATGACATCCAGTATACCCTTCCTGATGGGAAGGAGATCCGCCTGGGCCAGGAGAGGTTCCTCTGCTCTGAGATGTTCTTCAAACCGTCTCTCATCAAGTCCATGCAGCTGGGCCTCCACACCCAGACAGTGTCCTGCCTCAACAAGTGTGATATCGCCCTCAAACGAGACCTCATGGGCAACATCCTGCTCTGTGGGGGCAGCACCATGCTCCAAGGTTTTCCCAACCGTCTGCAGAAGGAGCTGAGCAGCATGTGTCCCAACGACTCCCCACACATAAATGTGCTGCCTGAGAGAGACACTGCGGTGTGGACTGGCGGCTCTATTCTAGCCTCGCTACAAGGTTTCCAGCCCCTGTGGGTACACCGCTCTGAGTATGAGGAACACGGGCCTTTCTTTCTCTTCAGAAGGTGCTTCTGACTGATGAGGCAAGGTTGCTATGGTGGCCGGTGCATCAACTTTGTGACCTGGGTGCACATCTTATACAGAGGGAGTTGAGCCAGCACACTTGTTCCGGCAGCATTAAACACCCTGCATATCCCCTCCACTGTGTCTGTCTACTGACTGAACAAGAACGACTTCACAGATGAAGTGCCTGCTTTAAAAAAACTATATAGTTGACCACAATGTTGGTCAACTAATATATATAT
>NW_004524670.1:8740857-8778233 GCF_000260255.1 Octodon degus
TCCAAAAAAGGGTAGGGGGTGACAAAATACACAATCATTTTATGTTGATTACCCCAATACTTAATCTTGGGAAAAAGCTAGCTCTAAAATGATTGTCTTTTATGTGTATTTTCCACTAGAGGAACTACTGTATCGTTACTTTTCTGCTGTTGGCTCCCCCGACCCCCAGTTAGTTGCCTTGTCTGGCAGGTCTTTCTTTGGGGTTCATGAAATTGTAGTCCTTATCTCTTTCTAGAATGTCTTTCAGAACATTTGGGAGCGCTGGTTTGGTAAGTGTGAATTTCCTCAGGTGTGCTTTGTTGTGAAATTCTTATTTTCCAAAAATTTTGAAAGACAGTTTTGCAGGGTACAGAAACCTGGGTTGGAAGTTGTTTCCCTTTAGGGCTTGAAATACTCCACTCCAAGCTGTCCTTGACTTGAAGGTTTGTGTCTAGGAGCTGTGATTCCGACAAGCTTTCCTTTGTTAGTGATTATTCTTTTCTGTAATAGCTTTTAATAGTCTACTGTGTTGAACTTCTGGAATCTCGACTAGTGTATGCCTTGTGATTTTAAAATCATGAGCAAGTGGAGTTTAGACCTCACTTACCCATATGTACAATTATTTCTCCCTGCCAGGGACGTTTTCTGCTATGACATCTGTGAAAACATCTTTTAAAATATCATCTATGCTATCTCCTGTTTTTTTATCTACTGCAATCAGTTCTGTTATTCTGTGCATCACCCAGCAGCTACTTGATGGATTTCTCGTGGCACCTTGCTAGTTTTAAAAAATCCTTTTCGTGGTTGCTAGCCAGAAGCCTGTCTTCTGAGATTCTGTGCTTTCAATGGAATTTTTCGCCTCCTGGGTGTCTGCTTGAATGCTGTACAGACTCCACTTCATTCTTATGTTGGGCATTTATGGTTTCCATCACTTTCCTAAGCCCTCTCTCTACACACAGATTTAATCTGTATTTAGAGTCACTAAGCAAGTTTTTCATTATGGTCATTTCTTGTCTGAGAAATCATTTCTGATTTGATTTTTTTGTAGAGCCTCATTCATTTGCAGAGATCAGGCAGGAGGCTTTAAGATTTCCCAGCCTCATCACCCCTGGGTTTGCCTTTGGTGAACTGGGGTTGCATCTTGCTTAAATATCTTCACATTTTCTCTCTGTGTGCATGTGCATATGTGAATTTTGGGTTGAAGTTTATAAATTACCTATGTTGAGTTATTTTATTGCCTGTATTTAGAACCATTAGGAAATGATTATTTTTCAAAAGTATGTTCCAGGTATAGCTGGCTTTTTGGTTTTTAGTCTGTTGCAAGATCCTACCTTTTCAATTTATTGGGGATGAGAAGTCTCTGTCTATGTAGCCAAGCCCCTGGTTCTTTGGCAGTGAGCCCACAGTGTTTTCTGATGCCCTTAGGTTATCTTAGTCTCTGTATATGACACTTATATGTCACTTTGGTTATGTCACTTTGGCTGAAATAGTACAATCAGTAATAAAACATCAAACAGCCCAGAGATGATAAACTGAGGTAACTATTAATTTGCCACCTTTGACCACATGAATGAGCTTTTTGGTTATACAACAAAATTTAAAACCAGAAAACTGTATACAGTAAATAAGCCCTCAATATGCCAATTTTACCCTCAGGAGGGAAAATTTTAAATGAGTTATGGGTTATAGAGATTAGAAGAGATTAGAAGCAAGGCCGGAGGACAAAGGAGGACCATGGAAACTTGGGAAAACTGGTGAGGGAAAGAGAAGAAAGAAATAAAAGGAAGAACAGAACCACACACACAAAAACCACATTCACACGCACATAAAAAGATCAAATAAAAATATTAAAAATTTAAAAGGGAAAGAAAAAAAAAAAAAAGCCTGCTCTCGCTTATAGACAACATGGAGACAGAGTCCAGTTCTGTTGATTTACCTATCCCAGCAAGCCAGCAGTAGCGATATGGCAGGGTACTGGGTAATCTCAGAGCCTGTACCTTTATTTCCCCTGCAGTTCAGGCTGCTTTCTGGCCATGAGACAGGGAGCAGACCTGTTCAGCTTGCAGCAGTCTGCATCTCTGCGGGCTTGATCTCAGCTGGGAGCCGCTAGATGGAGCCAGCAGTCTTTCTGAGTCCTGAGCTCAGCTGGCCCCTCTCCAAGATGGCTCCCGGGCAGTCACCCTCTCCAGCAGGATGCCACATGTGCTTCACCCGCCAGTCAAGGCTGTCAATTGTGTCCACTCATCTGCCATGCTGCTTCCTCTCTCAGTGGAGGCCTCTGGGGTTGCAGCACTCCCATGTCTGCCTGCAGGCTTGACCCTCTCCTCCCAGGCAGTGAGCTGGAGCTACTATACTGTTAAAGTCAACGTAGAAGGTGTGTGGATACAGAGTACTGTAAATGTTGGGAGACAACAACAGCTGCCTTCTGTCAACACCGGTCATTCCAGCTCCCACAAAACAGCAATGTACAGTTCCTATTTTACCTGAAATCTGACAGCTTGAAAAATGTCTGAACCCTGCTTAAACTGTACCTTTAAAAAGTTCTAATTGTCATTTATATCTCAGTAAATGACAATTAGGTGTCATTAGACAATTAGATGCATTAGCTGTCTACCACGCCACTGTGACCAGCCACCAAGACTAGCACTAACGGGGGCAGCTCTTCTGAGAGCAAGTGCTATACAGATTTCCCCTTTTTAACAACCGAGGTAAGATTTATCTTCAGCTGTCAGTACTGAGGATCAAGGGCGGAAGTCCTGGTCATTCTCTACTTAATGTAATTCCCATCTCCTTACAGACTGGATTCTCCATCATCTTGTAGAGTACACAGCTGGCACTGGGGTGGGACAGCACAGCTGCAGGTCCCAAGGCTGATGCTATGAGTTTGTGGGAGGCAACCTCTGCTAGTCCAGCTGAGGAACCTAAAAGCATGTATAGAATCTCAGTAGTTAGGGAGCCCTTTCCAGGACTCCTCAGGTTCTATAATATTCCTGGGGTAGGAGGTTGTAATTGGAGCACATCAAATTGGAAATACTTGATAAAGAGTCCCCAGTACATTCTCTATTCTGTCTTTAATGTTCAGAATCATTACCAGGCAGCAAACAACAGTAGAAAGCACCTGAGCTTTGGATTACGTGGTCTGAAACCCTACTTGGCCATCCTTGAGGCATGTGACCTTTATATACCTATAAAATTGAACACGAATGCCTAACTCACACAGCCAATGTAAAACCAGAAATGCCTCAATTCTAGAACCGGACCTCAAGGAGGTGCTCACAACAGCAAACTAGTATCATTTACACTTGTACTTCTTATATAAAGCATCGAAGTCTCTTACTATGGTCCTTTAGGTGTCTCTGCACATGGTTTAGCACTCCGGAGACGTGACATTCACATGAGAAGGTTTCCGGAATCGCACTCACACCCTCCAGACTGGCCTAACCTAGAGAGCCCAGACCCAGGTCCAGACAGGAAGCACATCTGGCTAACAACAGCAAGTGGAGCAGGGAAGCAGAGATGGAAAGCAACAGAGGAGCATTGTTAGGTCCCATAACTCAGCAAGGGTGACCAAATTTCACCCGAGTAGCAAGTCATCATCCAGATTCTGCCCAAGCCATTCCACTGTCAGCACTCCATGAACAAGTACTGAGAGGCAAGCTGGAGCTTGATTAGTTCTTTCTTAACCTTTAAATACCTTTGGCTGGGTGATCAAAACCTTCTCAGAACCATTCTCACAGTGTTTGTAAAAACATAAAATATATAGCACTTCAGAGGAAACCAATTGTACAGTAATATAAGTCTACCTTCAGATCCTTTAGGAATGTATGAATTCTACGTCAAAGACTGTTCCCCAAAGGCTGAGGGTCCTGATGGAAGAGGGAAGTGGTTCTGGAGGACAGGGGTCTCCAGGATATTCCAGGCCTAAATGTTTACTTAAAAGATAGCAAAGTGAAGCTTACTAACTACACTCTCTCAAAAGCATTTTTTCCCCTTTCTTCCTTTCAACTTCTCTTTCTTCTCTCTTTCCTCCTTTATCTGTACTGGGGATTGAACATACAGCTTTCAGTACTGGGGGCTCAAACTAGAGCTTTCACACTGACTACACCCCCAATCCTTATTTATATTTTTTTATTTTTGAGAGATCTCAGTAAAGATACTATGCTGAGCTTGAACTTGTGATTCTCCTTCCTCTGCCTCCTGAGTTGTGGGGACCACAGGTATGCATCATCATAGCAGCCTCAAAGGACCTCATTTCTCTCCCTTGATTCTAAAAATTACCTGGAAGGAGGAGGAAAAAGTCCTGATAAAAAATATAATAGGAATACTTTAAAGTCACCTAAGCCTAGTTGTTTTAACTGGGGGGCAAGCCTGTGACACTGTCAAAGATACTGTTGGTTTATGGTGATGGCAATGTGTATTACTGTTATCTAGTGGGCGGAGTCTAGGAAACTTATCAAACATGCTACATAATACAAAGTAACCCAAAATGTCAATAGTGTAATTGAGAAATCCTACTTAGCCTGATGGGAACACAAAACGGGGAGAAAGCAAGTCTCAATGAGATGAACTAACCTCATCCAAGGGCAGAGTAAAATAGGTAACCCATAGCCCAAAGCTTCATTCTTTTCTCTTGATATCTGTCGTTATGTTTTTTGAGACTTTAAAGCTAACAGAGTAAAGACAGAGTGGGCTCTATGAGCACAGTATACAGAAAAGGGCACGGGGCACAGAAGAAACAAGACCCAGCTGACCCAAGAACAGACACTGCTCAGCTGGCACCATGTAAAGCTTGGCTTATCCCCAGCTTCTTGGATATTTATAGTTATCTAGCTCCTAGGATTTCCATCCTCATCCCAGGTACTAACACACATGACAGACAAGGAAGGACACCCAAAGAGTCTCAGCGGCCTCTACACACAACTACCTATGAACTGGCACAACATGAGGAAAAAATGCTTTTTAAACTTGGCAATTGCAAGGGCCAGCCAAATAGCTCAAAGGGCCAGCCAAATAGCTCAGAGGATTAAAGCGCCTGCAAGCAGGCACAGGGGCTAGGGATTTGATCCCTGGGCCTGCTGTGCTGGCTCCGCCCCTGGGGCACGCTGAGACAGCAACTGAGACTGGGTGTGGTAGTGTGTGCCTGTAACAGCTCTTGGGAGGCTGTAAACAAGAGAATCACTATGAGTCCAATATACTAGTGAGACCCTGTATACCCTTCCCTAAAGATACAAACAAACAAAAACCCAAAAACCTTGCAGTTGCCTTAAATTTCAAAGAAAGGTTGGCTTTATTTTTTTTTTTTACCAAACCGGGGATTGAACTCAGGCCACTCAGGCCCTTGCACTTGCCAGGCAAGCACTTATTCTACTGAGCTATCTCCCCGGCCCCTGGCTTTATTTTTTTAAAACAGCATCTTGAGTTATGCCTGAGAAATCAGATGTCTGCACATGCCTGTGCACACACATGTGGATGTATAAAGTTTTTTTAAAGCTTTAATCATACAACATAAAAACATCAACTCCTGTCTCAGTTTTTAAAAACGTTAATGTGATGTTACTTTAATTAAAGAAAATAGTCCTCCAGAAGTTTCCTGTTGATGTTTACAGCATTGAACAAAGCTACCTAAGAAGCCAAAAAACTAAAGACTGTAGCTCATACCAATTTGCTCTGAAGTGCAGTCCAAATTTTTGGAAGAGTAAAAATCTTTTCCAAAACTTGACACTTTTCTCCAAATTCAGCCCTCATCACCCACAGGCGTTTCTCCTCTCCTGATACATTCCATTTCTTCTCCCATGAATTCTTTGTCTTTGCCTTCAATTTGGAAGGCCTGCCTCCTTCTCAAAGTGAACAAAATTCAACCTTGCTCAGATGAGAGACTGCAGTTGACAATAATCTGCAGTCATATAAATCTTGCTACTACATCTTTAAGTATCTGTAAAAATTCATGCTACTTTCATATATTTAGTTCTATTTCTAGTCATGGTATAGATTTATGGCATAGATTCACTGTAATTCAAAGCAAAACAGTTATAACATGTTAAATGCCATGTATGTTGCCACACTCACCCATGTCAAAAAATAATCACGAAGTGCTTTCCACCTTTCACAGATGGGCATCTAATTATAGCAAATCCACTATGGGTATTAATTTAAAAGATTTCCACAAAGCACAATATACTGTCTTTTCCCCCCTATTATTTGTGAAAATTTTCACATACAAGTTAAAAGTAGATTAGATTCTACAGTTAGCATCTTATTATAATAAGAAAATTCTTCTAGAATTATAATTTTGAGATTTATACTCTGGGGATCAAAAGTAGCATTTCCTGTTTTCATATAGAAATCAAGGTCTGGTGCTGTATTTAAAAATGGAAGAAATTTTTAAATTTACCGAAGGATTCACCACAAAATTCTTTTTTTTTTTTTTTTTTAATTTTTTACGGAAGGGTCTACAGGATGTTCAGGGTCTCACTACTAGATTGACTCAGTGATCCACCCGTTTACAACCTCTCAAGAGCTGAGATCATAGGTATGCACCACCATACCCAGTTTCAATTGCTGTCTCAGCGCACCCCTGGCTCCTGTGCCTGCTTACAAGTGCTTTAATCGGCTGAACTATTTGGCTGGCCCTAACCACAAAATTCTTGTCAAAATAAGCTAGGCTTTTTCTAGACTCAGAAAAAAATCTCTTTCAAACAAAAAATGAAAGTTCTCTTACGGAGTGAAACAGAGGTCTGTTAAATACCATTAAAAAAAGAAACCATGTGAAATACCCTGGGCCCTGAGAAAGACATTCTAGTTAGGGAAGCAGTATTGGACAATACAGAGTGGTTTGCAACTATGAATGCCACAGAGTGCGCACTGCTCACCAGCACCCAGTACACCTCAGCATTTCAGAAATTCTAACCTGTTCCAGCTCTAACAAGCTGAGTCTGCAGCAGAAAATACATGGGTACTAAAACAACCTCTGTAGCGCTGAGGAGGTGCCCAACCCGATTAAAACTAGGAGTTTACAATTAAGTTTTTATTCTTTTTGTTTAAGGTGAAAAGAAACCGAATGAATGATTACATCTTACAAATCTGATGGCACTAACAGCCTGTTGTTTATAATGCTCTCTTCCAATAACGTGGAACAATTTAGAAACTTATTTTACCTGTCTTCATATTTCTCAGAAGCCATGAAACGGTACTGCCTCTTACTCAACAAGAACTGAGGCTCAAAGCAATTATGCAGCTTATCCACAGTCATAGTGTGACTTAAGATCCAATCTTATGATTAGTATAAAGACAGTGATCATGCTCTCAAACAGCACTAAATACAAAAGAAATGATTCCTTAACAATTATGAGGGGCTTGCAGGTTAGCTCAGTTGTTTAAAGCGCCTGCTTGGGCACACTCATTCAGGCCCAGGGGATCAAGGTTACATCCCCAGCTCCACATGCCTCACCAGACCTGCCCTTAAGGCTGCCTGAGCTAGCCAAAGGGGCGGGGGGGGATCCTTCTCCTTGGGCTTGCTGGCTAGCTCAGTTGTTTGAAGCACCATCTTGGGCAAACTCAGTCAGGTGCAGGGGACTGTGGTTTAATCCCCAGTTTCACATGCCTCACCAGACCCATCCATAAGGCAGCTTGAGCCAGCCAAAAAAAAAAAAAAAAAAGAATCCTTCTCAAGTTTGAAGGCCCACCAGATAGCTCAGCAGATTAAAGCGCCTGCTTAGGCAGACACAGGGTTCAAAGGTTTGATCCCCAGCCAGGCATGCCAGCCCCACCCGTGGGGTGCTCTGAGACTTGATTGAGACTGGGTGTGGTGGTGCAAGCCTGTAGTCCCAGTGCTTGGGAAGCTGAAAACAGGAGAATCACTACAAGTAAATTATGATATATTGGCTAACACTTAAAAGTTTTGTTAGTGACTAAGATGTACACCAAAGCAAGAAAAGAGCTGCCGGTGGTCTGCCTAGGTCCGATGCACACAGCAGCTGTAGGCACTGCTAACTGTCACACTTCCCAGTTCTCAACTGCCAGGCTTTCCAGGAGCCAGGATGGAAGGACAACAGGAACAAGAAAGAGCAGGCTTTGCGGGAGCCTTCCTACTGCACCAATCACTCTAGCAGGCTCAGTTTCCACGGGGTTCTTCTGTCCATCTTCGGTGGTACGAAGAGCTCAGCATCTTTAAAAAGGAAGGGAAATTATGATTAGACACATGCTGGTGAGAACTGGGGCAATAACTCTATGCCAAACAAAGTAGGTGACTATGTTTTGCAGCTACAAGGTGACCATCCAGTCAGTTACTGTGCCTACTATCCATGTAACTTCTAAGTTACAGCCTGGAGTCCGCACCCAGAAAGAAGAGACTGCACTGAACTCCAGCCACACTCACTAAGTGACTCAAAGTAGAGGAAAGGGGTGACAGTGGTTACATGCAGAATATACTTATTAAAATTCATCAAATTATATATCTAAGATCTTATATATCAAGGGTCTTTCAATTTTTTTTAAAAGGGTAATAAAATGTGTCATTTGCACTAAAAGGGAATGGACAGAAAATGCTCTAGGATATAATTCCACAACACCATGGATAATAAAGATACCTCTTAAAAAAAGAAGTGCTGAGGGACTACTGGAAAAAAACTGTGTCACTGTAATCTAAAACTTCTGGACAGTCTTTCAGTTACAGTTGTGGTCTCTAACTGTAAGTTATATAAAGGAAGCAGATATGAGAAAGTACATAAAGATGTTCTTTCTTGACATTTCTTATAATTAAACTTCCAGCACTACATTTGTACATATATGGTATATGGATATTAAAAGTGATTTTTAAAGAACATCTAGCAATATGAACAAAAATCCTCAAGAAAGTTTCATGATTTTCCTATTATACATAAATACATTGATATGTACACACATGACAGAAACTGTCAAATTTTAATTTTGTTTGACATAATTCATCACATTCTCTCATTGTTATCAGTTTTATAGTCATGCATAAAATAAAGTACTCTCTACCTCTATTAGCCTCTCCCCAAATATAGACAAAAACCCACCAGATATTTTGGTTGTGTGGGAACACTGACACTAAAAAGACTACATAAATTCAATGTCAACAAGGGACATAAAATTTCAGTTTTTAATCTTAAACAAGTCATGAGGATGCTCTCATATTTTAAAAATTAGTTTAAAAAATAAACATAAAATTAGACAACTATAATTATATTTGAGTCTATACTAAGAATAAATACCAATTACTGACTTTTTGGTGAGAAAGTAGTTATTCTGACAAACTGCATGACATTAGCATGTGACACTTCCCACATTTCCCTTGCTTAATACAAAAAGTCATTTTTAAAAAATACTTCGAGGGCTTTTCAACATTTCCAAGCAACTCTCAATCTTTTAAAGTCACCTCTAACTTTGTTACTACTGATTCCAGCAAATCCAACTCAGCTATGATCCAAGCATTTTTCTAATATCACTTTAATCCATTTTAGGAAAATCTACATTTTTGCAAGACTCAAAACCAAGCTGCGTGACCCGCACTGCACTGAGGCATGAGCAGTCGCAGCAAATGGCCCATCCTGCTGCAGATTCCTGAGGGATGGAGGTGTTTGCCCAACCACTGCTAGCTGGGGAAGGAAGGGCAGCTGAGGAGTAGTTCTGTGAGACTCATTTTTGAGTAGGATCAATTCCAGTGTAAGAACAGTGAGAACCTCCCTCTCCCTAGACAATCTGTAGCCAAGAGACACTGATCACAAACACTCAGGTGAGGGATCCTCATATATTACGGTCATTAAGGCCTAGATGGAAATGGAAATGTTTCTGATATGAAATGGAAATGTTTCTGATATGACCATCTAGCATGCACCATGGTCTTGAAGGCCACCATTGGGCTAGGACAAGGAGCACGAAAGGCAAACAAATCAACTACCAAATTGCTGCAGGAGCAAGATGAATTGTTAGCATCTCATAAATAGACATATGAACTAAAGTTGATACCAAAGAGCTACCCAAACTCTAGCAGAAAGGGACCTACAGCTACGGTAGTTACTGTGAGATGAATATAGTTGGGCGGAAGCAATTCAATCTGCTAAATGTAATTATAAATCCCAAATACCACCAAAATGCTACTACAGTGGAGAATTTAAATGAAAAAATTTCAGGATGGTGCCTATCACAAGCTAGAAAATGCAAATAACAGCCATAAACTTCTAGTTCTTTTGGAAGATGTCACTGACTGCAAGGCTGAGAGAGCTGGTATACCTGAGCGATCACCCCAAACAGCCAATACTGAGGTGCCACATTTATGTTTAAAGTGTTAACCAACTTTTAAAAGAAAGCCTTTAATAACTATGGCTGAAACTTGTAAGAACATGCAATCTAATTGTAAGCCATCAACAAATTTTAGTTAATAACTAAAAAAAAAAAAATGCAGCTGGCGTGGTGGTGCACACCTGTAATATCAGACTTGGGAGACTGAGTCAAGAGGGTCACTGTGAGTTCAAGGCCAGCCTGGGCTACAAAGTAAGTTCAAAACCAGGCTGAAGTACACAGTAAAGTTCTGCCTCAAAAAGACAAAAAAAAAAGAGAAAGAAAAGCTCAGATAAAATGCTAAGTCTTTGGATGTGCCTCCAAGTTAAATTCTTAATCATAAAGGTAATAAAAGTGTTCAGGTCACAAGCAACACTTGTGGAAATGTCCCCAAGATATAATGCATAACTGCCAAGAGCCCAAAATGATTCAGAAGTATTTTCCAAATGTATCTGTAAATGTAGACCTTTCATATGGACAAGTGCATGCCAGTTTTACCTAAAAAATTTAATTATGCATTTTACTGTCATTTTGGATTTCCCCATCAGACCCCCACTATTAGGATTAAACTTATCTACTAAAAATAGTCTCAGCATTGAGGAACAATCATAGTCAATACCCAAGCTCTGCTTCTACTGCTGACCTTGTTGAAGATACTCCTTCTGCTCAGTAGCATGGTCATTTATTCATAGGGAAAAGATACTAACCAAGAACAGGAACTGTAGTCCTCTGCTGTTGATAAGATGCCATGATACTATTTGCAGTAGAATTGGGACCTAGAATCTAAGCAGAAAAGTTTGGTGTTAGCAGTGATTACCTCATACTTCTGATAACTACACAAACCAAAAGCCAAACCTCCAGACAGAAGTAAATACCCCGCATGTTCATTTTATTCTGGTACTGGGGATCAAATCCAAGGTCATACTACCACTGAGCTATTACATCCTCCCACCTTGTCCTTTGAGACACTTGCTAATTGTCAAACTAGGGTGGAACTTACAAATCTCTTGACTTGGGCTCCCATGCTGCTGGGATGACAGGCACCTATCACTCTGCACCCGTGTTAAAGGAAAAGCACAGAAGTTTAGCGTTTCCTGTGCCTGCAGCAGGCCTCTAGGCTCATGCCAATCCTCTCATTTGCCCTCACACATCTTTGCAAGCAGTCCGAGGTGCAGCAGTCTTGACAGTAATGCCATACAGCAAAGCCATGGGGGTCTTGAACATACCCCACCACCATACTCTGCCAACCAAAGCAAACCACAAACTCCTTGGTCATTTTACCTAGAAGATTCATGAAGCTAAGCCTTAGATGGTCACATGATACAAAAAGAAGGAGAATTTCTAAACTGTTAGCTTCAAAACTACTGCAGTTTTGGACAGGATGATCATATTTCTCCTAAGAAATTCCTATTACAGTAAATTCAAACATCTATGGGGTCTTGATTCTTTGTTGCTTTTCTATGATTGGCAAGGTACTTGCACATCTACCCTCTTATCTAACCATCCAAGCATTCCGATGAGGCACCCAGGGAAGTCTCATTTCTGAGACTCAGCAAGCTGGTGCAAGCTACCCCAACCTTCTGTCTTTAAGTGCCAAACTCAAAACCCACTCTTCCATACACAACATGTGAAGCTGGTTCTGGGGCTGAAAGAACATTTCTACTTGTGAGCTGACTACTGTCCACCAATAAAGGACAGCAGAAGGATGGTGCAGGGCTGGAGGAAGGAGGGATTTGTGAGCCTGAGACCCAGCACCAGCTGTTCATTCCACTTTTATTTCTGCACACTTAGAACCAGCCTTGTCATGCACCCAGATTTTAGGACCGGCCGGCTGGCTGACACCTCAGCTGTGTTCCCTTAGCCAAGGGAAGAAGCTACTTCCTCTCTTACTCACTGTGACCCTCACTTATCTATGCCCCAGTTAGGCCTTTTCAGTACCCAGATTCTCACTCAATCTGTATTATTAAATTTGGTACACAAAATGAACAGCTGTGGCTCTTATTCCTTTGTGGAACCCAGCCTTTCTGAATCTAAATCACAACACTTCGCAGTGGACTTCAAGGGGTCAGAGAGGAAGCAGAGTATGTATAGGATACCAAGCTGTTACTGTCCCATCCATGCTTTCTGAGTTGAAAGTCACGGGTCGACTCTGATCCTAGCTTTCCCTTCCCTGTCCTCCACCCTCTTGGGAGACTTTCCCATTGTCCTGACACCAGTTCAGACACGGAAGGTTCACTTGAGATTCGAGCAGTCCGAAGAAGAGATGCAGAGCTGTGGATTAAATAAATGGGACATTTCTAGGCTCAGGTGCTGTTTAGCTGCATGCACTCATGTGGCACTCCTTAGGCCCCTAGCCCATGCAGCCGCTTAGCCATAGTCTGTCCAGCCACTCCTGTGGTCCCCACCCCGCTCCCCTCCAGCCTTACGGCAGTCCAGCTATATACAGGAGTCTGTATAATAGTGATCATGTGTACAACCTTGGTTGTATCAATTATTTACCCCAGGGCATCCGGATGTGCACCTGCACTGGAATTCCACTGACTCTGGATGTACTACCCACAGGAAGTCACACCCACAATGAACCACAGTGCAGCCAGCTTAGACCTCATTTTTCCCTATGCCCGTCTTTTCTAGATCAGTTACTTTATCTTGAAAGACAAAACAGTATCCTACTTAACCTATGTCCAACTATTATCTATTATACAGGCAAATATAAAATAATCTTACTAATGGCTTAAACACAAACCTAAGATGACTATGGCAAATGATGTTTTAAGAACAAGGTTTTTTGCTTTGGATCTGAGAAAAAGATGGAGAAAGGCATGCTGTCTTTGAGAAAACTTACAGGTATGGCTGGGTTCTGCTGGTAGGTGAGAGTCCAAATTTCTGGAAGTGACCTTTCCATCAGCTGCAAAGCACCCTCAAAGGCCTCCTGTAATTCCCTTCCTTGGTCATCAAACTCAAAGAGAAAGAGCACCTTCAAAATGCAGTGTACTTCATCTAGAGAGAAGACATTTGGGAGTGGTTAAGTCATGTCTCCAGACCCCTCGTAGAATCACGCCATAGTTTCTTTTTTGCAAAAACATTCTAATATCACATTACAGTAGCTTTATCATTTTCTTCCTTTCAAAGCTGGAGTAATTCAACATATCTACTGTAAGAGGAAGAGCAACACATTGGGAATAGCCAGAAAGCAGTACTGCCTAATCCTTTATCCTAATTGAAATGCTATTTTTTGCAGTTCAGTCAGGTGGAAGTCAAGTGCAGGAAGGACCAGCTGAGAAGGTCTGTTTCAACAGGAAGCAGTGAAATAACCCTTCTAGGTGAAAATTTTGTTCTTTCACCAAATTGGAAAAATGGTATCATTTAACTCCACCCATGTGTGAGGCCCATTTAGTATTGACCCACTTCTGAGGTCAATCATCTTTATTGAAAATGTACCTTTCAATTTTTCAGTGCTTTGTACCACTTCATTTAATGCCTCCAAAAGAGCCAGGTCCTCCAGTGGACTCCCTTCTTTGAGGCTGTGCTTCTTCCGCTCTGCTTTGCGGCGATTCTTAGAAGATCTCCTGTCAGAAATTACAGAAGTGTTTAAATGCCTTCCCTGTGCTGAGCAGACCGTATTTGTATGGGGTGCTGGGGGTAATAAGGTGTTAAAGCTGTACATAACATGGGGGAGGGGGAGAGAGGAAAGAAGGGAAGGGGAGGGGAGGGGAGGGAGGGAGGGAAGGAGGGGAGGGGAGGGGAGGGGAGGGGAGGGGAGGGGGAGAGGGAGAAACAGAGACAATCTGCATCTGTGCATGTAAGTCTTAACAAGTAGGAAATAATAAGGAAAACCTCAAATGTAATTTCCTTCCTTGATGTTTTAATTAAAATAGAGAATCAAATGAGGTTATATCTAATAATATCCTGGTCTAATACAAATTTTATAACAAGCCAAGTACAATTCAAGGTAACACAAAATTTAAATAAGCAAATAAAAACATACCAGATTAAAAATGAATAAAATGTACATGATCCTATCCTTTGCTCCCTCTGAGGTCTTTTAACCTTGCAATTTATTTACTGGGACCTGCTCAGCCCATAACAGTGGTCTTAAAAGTCTAAGCCTCGCTGCCTTTATTAGTTTCTGATCATCTTACAAAAACTTCAAAGACCTCCATCATAAATTCTTACAACACAGTTCAGTTTAAATAAATGATCTTGGATTGTTTTACATCTCCAGAGCTCTTATAACTCCAAATCTCTGAATAAATTTTGGTAACATTTATCGCACTTGCATTCACAACATATGGGTATTTAATAAATACTTGTGATCAATTGCTACACTAGGTAAAATGTGATCATTTGTATTTATAATCTCTATGATCATATCTTGATTACACCGGGTTTGAAGCCTGAACTTTTTCTTTCAAACTCTTCATTCCTTCAGTGCCTATACATTACAGCCAGCATTTGTGCAATCACTAAAACAGATGCCATAGGAACTGAGTACTCAAGAGCACAGCCTCACAGCAACATCATCAAACTGCACAGCTATGCTGGGAAAATCCTTGCACAACTTCCACGTGGTTGAGGAATGCCCAGCCCATCCCCACTGGGTTGTCCTAGTAGAAACCAGCCTCTCTATGCTTCCACTTTCTCCATCTACATGGCAGATGACCGAGTGTTGCACAGACATGGCACGTACGCTGATATCCTGGAGTTACTGTGGGAGTATTTGCCACTCATCTCACTGCCACTCACAACACTGCTGGTTTCTGAGAAGAGGTCGGACTCTTGAGCACGGGACACATCATCATCTAGAAAAGAAGAGGCACATGAAACAATTTCCTGCTTCAGTGAGGCAAGTGGAATACAGCCAACCAGGACATAAGATCATGAAAATTATGACAAAGTTAATCTCAAGACAAATGAGACGATATTAAATGCAATTACTACTTCAAATCAAGCTTACCAAACCTCTCCCCCAATTTCCCTCCCCCTCTCTCAGAAGTGAGGAAACTCATTTTGTGAAACACAGAAGTAGTCACCACTTTGGCTGCATAGCAGGAGATGGGACTGTATGGCAAAGCTCTTCTAATTCACGCTTGATCCTGACCCTGTGCCCTTCTCTAACACACAGATAGTCCTGGGGCGCTCAGAGTTCATCATGGCACAGTAATTAAACTACAGGAGGAACAATGCTGTCATCTGAATATAGTCTGTCCCCACCTAACACCTCAGGATGAGTCATGAATCCTCAGTGAGACAGTGCTGAGAGTATGGGGACCTTTAAGTGTTGATGAGGCCACAAGGGATTCATGTCCTGCATAGGGAATACATTCTTAACAGAGCCAGATTGGCTGTTGAGAGACTGGGCTGTTCCAGGTGAGCTGCCTCCTCCCCCAGTCTCTGTCCTGCTCCCACCTGCCTCTGCCATGAGAACTGTACAAAAAGCTAGCTGATCAAATGGGCACTAAGCCTCCAGAACTTTGAGTAAAATAAGCCTCTCTTCTCCCCAAGGGGCCTAGTTTCAGGTACTGTGTTACAGCAACAGAAACAGCACACAGCTAAGACCACATGTGGGGGTGCCAAGTTTCCACACAAGTCTCAATGGCCTCACACAAGCACTCACCAGGATTCACCTGCTGTGCCTGTTCCTTGAGCTCTCGAACCACCAGCAAGCGTTTTTTATGGCGACTGAATGTGGTAGTTTGAGAATCCAAAAATGCTATGTAATTTTTCTGGGCTAGAATGCAAAATGGAAGCTAAAATTAGTGTGATGCTTAAGCAAAGAGAAAAAAACAAGGGGAGGAGGCAGCAAGGACAGATTAAAATTCAACAAAGGGGAAGATCTGTTCTTTATTAACTGAAGGATGAAATTCTTGATCTCAGAGGTCATCAACATTATCCCAGAATGCGCGCTACTATGGAAGCATAGTGGCACACATGGTAATCCCAGCATTTAGGAAGCTGAGGCAGGAGGATCAAGAGTTTAGGACCAGCCTGGACTATACAGTAAGACCCTAATTCAAAACAAAAACAAAACATGACTATAGCTTACTGTACTACTACACTTATATCATCATCTGAATAAAGTCTTGACATCAAACCACAGAGAAAACTGGCACATAAAGGGGCACACAGGCAGCTGTCAATGAAAACAAAGAATTACTTAAGTGTTTCTTTTTAAACATCCATCAAAATGCCGATAGGTACAGAATGATTCCTGAAAATTATTGTTCAACGGGAAAAAAATGACACTGAATACATGGAAAAAAACCAAAATGGCACTAAGAATATGTTTTACCAATGGGTACTAGAATTACCAGGATTTTTCTAGGTTCTCATTAGTTGTGAAATATAAGGGCTGACTGGGTGAATTATATAGGTTCAAGAAAAATGCTTCAGTTAGGAATAACTACAGTGAGTAATAAAAGAAGTATTTGTCCAACAGCTTTAATTAGAATGGGGGAAGAAACAAGAATGTGAATAAATGTGCAAATCAAGAAGGTCAGATATTACTTAAAAAGGCAGAGCACAAAATCAACCCTTACTTTCTCAGAATTCTGTAGGTCAAATGGATATTCTTTTCTTTTGCTTTTAAGGGGTCCCAATGACCACCAGGCTATTCTGGAACTGGTAATAGTTGTTGGTTCTCTAGGAACTATCAGCCTCATTTGCAAGGGTTCTTTTTAACTTTAATTTTGAAAACATTCAAGCCTACAATGCACACATACATACTCAATGTTCTTCTGTGGAACCATTTTAACTTAACCTGTAGAGATGATCCTCCTTCATTCCCAAATGCTTCAGCACTTTTCTTCTCCTTTTTTTTTAACCACTGTGGAATGAACCTAAGGCCTTGCATATATTAAGCAGGTACTCTACAAAGAACCACTACTCGTCCGCCTGTCAGCCCACCCATCCATCTATCCATCTATCCATCTATCCATCTATCCATCTATCCATCCATCCATCCATCCATCCATCCATCCATCCATCCATCCATCCTATTTTTCCATAGCTAAGTTTACAAACTAATCTTAAATATCAGGTTGATTAGTTTTTCCTGAATGGTGCCGCCTCAGGGCCAGTAGCCTACAGGTGCAGAGGCCAGCTAATGATCTGCAGCTAGTCTGCTCTGGCATAGAACACTGTGCAATCCAGAGACGGACCTGCCATAAAACCAAGCCTATGCATTACAAAGATGCTCAAATATACTTCACCACAGGTTTCTCATGTCACATCTTTTATGTTACCAATGAAAAGTTTAATATAACTAAAAAATGGGGGCTGAGTCTACACAACATATTATTAAAGAATGAACTAACACACAGGGTGTCTTCTCCCTCCCAGATATCTCTTCTATTTTCCTTACTTCTAAATGAGGAATACTATCAAAACTGTGACTCTTACCTTCTAAAATGGAAGGTTTTATATTGGTTTCCATAATATCCAGTCTGTTATATTTGTATACCTAAGAAGAGAAAACACAATAGTTTTAGGAAAATTAGACAGGAGGGAGTTAAGGTACTTGGAAATAAATAGCTCATTTTCAGAAGCGGCCAAGACACCTTCCTGAGTAGTAGTTGTATAAGGTAGCTAAAGAAATTCAACTTACTTCCTTAAAAAAGTAGTAATATTTCATAAATGGAGGGTGAATTCAAACATTATCAAGGTTTTAAAAACATTGTTGAACCTTAGACCAGAATCCTGAACTACTGGTAGTTTCACTCCCCCAGAAGACAAAGGATTCCAATTAAACTTGTCTCCCTTGCATTTTTTCTACTTAAAACCCACCATAGGGAGGATTTAAAAAATTCTCCTACCATTCTCAGAGCTTCTTCCCAGGCAGCTCCTTCTAACAGCAAGAGAACAGCTTCTTCATAATCCTAACAATGGAACAGTAAGTAAGGGAACAGGTGAATGGAGCAAACATCAGATGTCATCATTATCTACTATAAAAAAGAACACAGGGCAGCTTCCACCTGTGGTTGGCTTAATCCCCTACAGATCCCATTCTCTGCACTGACCCTGACCTAATATATTCTGATATTAATCTCCATAAAGACTGAAATAAAAGAAAAGAAGGGTGTCATCTTTTTCAAGTGATGACAAATGATACATGTTTAAGTATTATCACTCTTTTTTTTTTTTTTTTGGGGGGGGAGTCTTTTTGAGACAGGGTCTCGCTATGTAGTTCATGCTACCCTTGAGCGCACTCTGTAACCCAGGCTGGTCTCAAACTCCTAACGATCCTCCTGCGCCAATAGCCTCAGTGCTGGGATTACAGGTGTGTGCCACCACACCTGGCAGCATAGCATTAATTCCTGGGCAGTCACACCATCACGTACATCTGCCATAAATACTTACTTCCCCAGTTTTACTATCAAGCCTTGATTCAGAGGGTTCAGGCAGGCTCCAGAACTGCGAAAAAGATTATGGCAGACTCTGAAACTGGCAGACCAGAATATTATCTTTTAGGGCTTCTGGCTCTTGGTTTCTATAATATCCTACAATATTTAACATTCTTCTCTCCAAGGTTTTATTTTGAAAAACTAGAAAACTGAAAAATAATGATGGTGAACATTTTTCCATGTGCTTACTGGCTATTCATACACTGTCTTTGGAGAAATGTCTACCATAGTCCTTTTTTTTTTTTTTTTTTTGTTGAGTTACATAAGTTCTTTATATATTCTGGAGTTATGAATACTGTATTTCCATTCTATTAGCTTTCTTTTTCATGTTCTTGATAATCTTGATATATAAAATTTTTAATACTTACAAAGTCCAATTTACAAGTTATTTTGTTTTTTTGTGTGTTTGCTGTTAATTCTAAGAATACACTGCCAAATCCAATGTCATGAGGATTTATTTACCCTTTTTTTTCTAAGCGTTCTACAATTTTAGCCCTTTAATTTACTTTCTGACCTATTTTAGGTGCCTTGCATTTTTTAAAACTTAGAAAATAACAAATAAAACTTCACAACTTCTCTTGAAACTAAAACTATGAAAAATATTTTTTAATCATTTAAAAATCTCTTTAAGTAATACTTGATCACTTAAATCAAAAGCACTAACAACTTATGGAGTTTATAATGTACACAGATTTAAAATGTGAACTCATAGAAGACAAGCGGGAGAATGGAAGCATACTCCTGTAAGTTTCTTGTACTCGTATATACAAAGTGGTATACTAGCATGTGAATGGACAGTATGGAAAGAGTGGTATTTACTCTAAATCTTAGAATTACTACTAAAAAAACAGAGCTACTAAGTCAGACTGATCAAAAACAAGATATAAATAACCAATATTTGAGATGAAAGACAGGACATCATTACAGATCCAATGGGCAACTCCGTGCCAGTGTAGAATGAAGAATAAATTCCTGAAAGACACAAACTGCCTAAGCTCATTTCAGAAGGAACAGGACAACTTTAGACCAAGGTGGCTTACTGACAAATTTTACTACATATTTAAGAAAAAAAAAAAGTCAGGAGCTCGGCTAAGCTGGGAGATATGGGCTTTGCTGATCAAAACAATAAATCAAAATGAGAAAGTTAAGCCTTTTTTAAAGCACGCTCGTGTAAGCTAGAAGCTGACTTAGAAAAGCGCCAGCCCCCTGTTTTGGCACTCTTTCTTTCCCACGGAATGACACACACTGGCCAGCCAGCATGGGCACAGAGGTTGTATCACTGCTGAGGGAGTCTGCAATGAAAGGCTCTGCAGTTTTATAGATGCTTGAGGGTGGTGCAGCAGGGCCAAGGGGAAGGAAGGCCAAAAGTGGGAGAGTGTTGGCACTGAGAGGGGAAAGGTATCCTGGGGGCTGCCCGCCTCCTCCGCGGTGTAAGGTCAAAACAGAGATGCCTGAAAACAACCTTGGCCCGAGGCTTTAGACCAACAGAACTAAAAATGAAAGCACCAAGGCTAGGAAAGCAGATGTGCGAAGAACAAGAGCAGTCAGGGGGTCTGAGCCCTTGACTGCAGCTGGCTGCACACTGGCAGGATAGCATGTCTGTCAGAGGGAAGAGCAGCTGTTCCCCATGAGACCTCCAAGGTAAATTCTCATGGTCAGGACTGCAAAATCACGTAATTTTTTTTTTTTTTAATCACGTAAATTTTTAACCAGAAGCTAGACTCTTCTATACAAATTTTCCAGAGAACAGAAGATAAGAAATTCCCTTCCTATTACAAGCACACCATTATCCTAATACAAAATCTCACAAGGACATAAGCCTTCATAAATACAGTAACCACAAAAATACTTAAGAGATCCTCTGCACAAGTTCTGTAAGCTCCTTATAAAGTTAAAAATTCAAGGGGTTGGGGAGATAGCTTAGTGGAATAAGTGCTTGCCTGGCAAGCATAAGGTTCTGAGTTTGATCCCTGGTACCACCAAAAAATAAATCAATAAATTAAAAAAATAAAATCCACTTAACATGTGACCTAGCACTGCTACTCCTGCACCTATTGATTTACTCTAGAATTTTTACAGGTGATTTATAACCCCACACTCAAAAATATAATCCAAAGACATACATCAACTTGTGACTAGGCCCATAAATTGTGATACTATATACTATACAATGCAAAACTGATCAACAACAAAAAACTGAGACAAGCTATAATGTGAATGAACCTCAAAAGCACAATGTGAAAGCAATCGGATCAAAAAAATTTGTATGTACATATGTATGGCTCTATTTATAAGAAATTCTACCAGTGAATGCCAGAGACTGGAAGTGAGGAAAAGACTCTAAAAGAGAAAGCAGGGAACTTCTGAGATGTTAGAAATGTTCTATTTCCTGAGCATAGGGTGGTTACATAACTACACATCTGTTAAAGCTCATTCTTCACTTAAAATTGGTGAATTAATGTGGGTCTACGTAAATACACAATTACAGTTCTATGAACTGTCCTTTATAAAGAAAAAAGATGGCAATATCTTATTCATTTCATCAACCATGTGATACAGTGTATCTTTCCCACCATTCTAACTTTTCAGACATGTTTTATTCTCTGATGTTTTGAATTTAATCACCCATCATGGTTCCTTTACAGGATCAAGTGATACAAAATTTTAGTCATCTTCTCTTACTCTTATTTTCTATGAGATAAGATTACTGTCTTAAAAAGACAACTAAGTTAAGAAAATTTACCAGCCAATAATTACAAAAAACTCTCATCAAAGGAAGTCCTACAAATAAATAATCCCCGTGCCAACTACAGATCTGTGTCCTGTTACTCTGGCCAGTGTCAATGCAATTCTATCATGTTCATAATAAAATTCACAATTCGATCAAGAGCTCACACAAGCACTTACCCTTACAAACTGCCATAAAATCAGAACCCCATAGTTGTTTTACTTTTCATCAGAATGGCACAGGCGGGAAAAGCCTTTTCCTGTTGACTGGGGCTGCACAAGGGGGAAGTGAGCTCACCTGGGCATACTGCTCCAGAACTGTGGCTGCCTCACTGTACTTTCTCTGTTCAGCTAGCTTTCCTGCCAAGATAAGAATAGACACTTGAAAACAAAGATTTTTTTTTTGATTGAAGTGGTTCTATAACATTTGTTATGCATCAAAACTATGCACTTTGTGAATTTCTATGGTGGAACACGCATACACATCATGGAGTTCTTTCTTAAATGGCAGATGGAATCTTCGTTTAGCACAGGATTTGGAAAATCATATATAGTCAAAATTAGCCTTAAAAAAATGCTTCCGAAGGCAGGCATATGGGAAAGTGACCTCGCAGCTCTCACCAATCCAATTCTTTCTCTAACAGGAAGAGACTGCTGTTTCTTTGGCAAGCACTAGGTGGTGACAGCTGAATTATGTTTGGGCAAGCAGGGTCTGCATTCTTACTAAAATGAACGATCTCCATCGAGTTCCAGGCCAGCCGGGGTTACACAGTGAGTTCAGGGCCAGCTTAAATGACATAGTGAGACTAAAAAACCAACACAACGACAACCCAACAACCTCCTATACAACAGTAAGAAAGGCAAACAAAACCCAAGACTTTTACGGGCAGGCCGACCCATCTCATGCTCTTTCCAGGATACTGTATTTTCACTAAAAAAGGAAGCAGAATGGCCTCCACTATTTAATAGTTACCTTTTACTGCCTATATAAAATGCCCAAGTTAAATATGCATATAAAGCGACTCCACTTTGTAAAATTGCTCAGAAATCTCTGGTAATTACCCTCCTTAGCTTTTTTCACTTAACATCGTAAACAACTGCGTAGACTCCAACACAAGACACAGTAAATAGCAAGCCAAGAGTTCTAAAGAATATTAGCAAAGCTACTCAATCTCCCCCAAAGAAGTGCTAGGATATAAACTAGAAACAACATAAAGGGCCAAGGAGACAGCCTGGCGCAGGATCCTGAGTTCCATCCCCGTAATAGGAGGGGCAGGGAGCTAAAAGAAGTTATAATTGAAAATGACAAAAAATAAGGAAATCTCAATATCTGTAAAAAAGAGTTCAGCTTGGAAATAGAGGAATTTATAAATCTAATAACCAGAATACAAAAAGGCATAATTTCATGTATTTCTATAATTCCACAGAAAAAAATGTCATCCAAACAACAAAGGGAAATATGTACATAAATGTAATAATAAGCTGTAATTTGGATTTTTTTGCGTAACTCCTTTTTAAAAAATCATAATATCTATAAAACTTAATAAGAATGTTATAGTTTGAACATTCTGTCCCTTCTGAAATGTGTTTGGAGTTGAATTCCGACTGTGAGGTGTTAAGAGGATCACACAAATTGATTGGGCTCCTGCAAGTGCTAAGGACTGGGTAAGGTCAGCAGGGCAGACCTGCCCATGACTAAATACTGTTGGTTTTAGATGACAGTGAAGATCAGAGCACACACACGTGTGCACACACTGCACCTCTCAGTATCAACACATGACAGGTGTACCACAAACTCAGCAGATGGCCAGTAAGGAGGCCATCACCACAAGCTGGACCTCAGCCTTGAACTACAACCATGAGCCCAAGACACCCCTTTTCTCCATAACTTACCTAGCCTGTGCTAACAGTACTATTAGCAATGGAAAATGGACTACCAAAAAAAGGTAGAGAAAACAATATACCAAGCATTCATTTCTTTCCAGCACTGCTGCAGCCCAGAGCCTTCCTCACCTCACCTCACTTCCTCTCTAAGGAACCAGACTCAGGGACTTCCAAGGCAAGCATAGACCCTGAGGCTGCTGAGCTGCCTTCACTTTAGATTCCTTGTCTGTTAGGCCTTTTCTTCCACCCCATTCCTGGCTACTGCCAATATGGTCTTCAAGAATCTGCTGCCTATACCCAAATGGCTCTTCCCCAAATTCATGTTCTTCTTATAGGGCACATGGCTACCCAGTGACAGTGTAACCTATGACCTAAGTTTTAATGGATGAGATGGAGTAGAAATGATAGAATTTCTAGGTCATTTCCAACTTAACAATTACGTGTTTTCCTACCACTCTGGTTGTCCTTCATGTGCAAGAACTGGAATGCTAATGCAGAAATAACAAAGCTATAAGTATCTACCTAAGAGACTGCAGAGCCACACAATGGAAAAAAAACCTATCAGTCCTTACGTGGAAGAACTGAACTTTTTTTTTTCAGTGTGTCATTATACTTCAAGGCTCATATTTTGTTTGCGTGTTTTTTTCTTTTTTCAGAGCTGGAGATTGACAGGACCTTGTTTCTGATGAGCAAACAAAAAGCCCCACCCCTAGGTCCCATTTTGAGACTGCTATAGCAGCTTAGCCTTCACTATGCTTGATAGATCACTCTAAGGCAAGTAACGATAAGGCTATCTCAAAACATGCCGTCCTTCATTTGCAAAATTAGCAAACAAAAAACTTCTAAACAGACAAAACAAATGATCCTGCTTACCTGCCAGAGTCCTGCTTAGCTCAATCAGCTGGTTCTTGGGCAGGTGAAGCTGGGCTGCCATGCAGAGGGCTTGCTGCCAGCTGCCACAAGCCAGAAAGGCCGAGAGTGCTTCTTTGTAAGCACCACAGCGGGCAAACAAAAGCCCCGCCATCTCATGCTGGTGCTCTTGTGTCAGGTACTCCCCATATGCAAAGCAGACAGCCTGTGACAAAAGGACAGTGGGTGGTTGTCAGGGACGCAATTCTTTAAACCTCTAGTGCTGGCTAACTTAGTGATTAAAGTCTTGAATTACTTTGGAAATTCCTATTATTGATGAGTTAACTCATTCCTTTTTCCCTTCAAAACCTTACTGGGGATGTACCATCTATTCACTCAACAATTACAAAGTACTGATATATGTGTATACTATTTTAGACATTATTCCCATTATCCGTGGGAATAATACAGATACAAAAATAAATCCAAACATGAATGACCATCAAGTTCTTAGTTCTATGGCAATAAAGGATGGGCAGGAGAATGGGCTTACCAACACAGTACAGGCTACAATGTGATGGTTGCAAAGAGGAAAGTAAAGGAATAGTGATGGGGGGGGGGGGAGGAAGATGGCTCAGTGGAATAAGCGCTTCCCTGGCAAGCACGAGGGCCTGGGTTCAATCCCTGGTTCTGCCCCTACCCCCAAAAAAAGGAATAGTGATGGGAGAACTATCTCTAGAAGAAGGCGGTGGCTGTGAGGAAATGCATGTAGAAAGTCAGTGGAGCATTCCAGGCAGAGCCCAGCGAGGCCCTGAGGTCTTTAGCAGGAGCGTGCACAACACGCATGAGAATGACCAAGGCTGGTGTACCTGGCAGAGAGAGCATGGAACAGAATAGAAAACAAGAGCCAAGAGGCAGGGACGTCCCCAAATTCTGCATTCCCCAAGCTCAATGTTAGGCAGAGACAAAGAGATGAACACATCTCACAGCCTCATTGGGGAGACGAAGGAGAAATCCAGAAGTTTGATAAATGTGACCACCAGGTAAAAAGAGGGTGCTCTCGGAGCTCAGCACCTGGCACCTTGTTCAAGAATGGCTTTCTACAAGACACTGAGGGCTCCTATGAATAGCTGGAGCTACTGGAAGGCAGGGCGCAGGGCTGACAGAGGCATTACCCAGTATGACATCTGTGGAGCTACACACAAGTAACAGTGTAAGGGGAGAGAGGTAGAAGTTGGTGCTAAAGATTATCAGCAGGGACAGAAAGCTACTCTGCAGCTCTGGGCCCTTAGGCAGGCTGTGTCCTCATCTGTAAGACATGTACCACACATGGACCAAAATCAGCAGTCTTATTCCATACACCACACACCTTGTACTGCTGTGTGCTTGGTAGATATAACTTCAGAGCTTCCTTATACAAGTTTTTATCTTTTATTAAATTTAAGCACTCTGGAAAGTATTCAGGTCCTGCAGGAATAAAAATCGCACAAACAAGGGCTTAAGACTTTGGAAGTACAATGGATTTCATTTATATCAGTAGTTCCCAAATGAAATTGAAGTGGGAACTTTCAAACACTTAATAATCTGAGTATCTGGTGAATGAACTACAAGAATTTGATTAACAAGTACTGCAAACTCTGAGGAGGGAGAGGCACTGAGCGGATCTGCATTCTACTCAGGGACTTGACACTTCCCAGACACTGCAGTGTTTCTCAGCCTTGAGAAAGACTACCTGGGGATCTTAATTAAACACATGATCCGTCATTCCTCAAACCAAGTAAGCAAAAAAGAGGACACCTAGCTGTGGCACCTGGCACCTGTCCTTACATCAAGGCTTTGGGAAACCATCAGCTGCTTCAGCCCAGAACAGAAGGTGCAGGAGAGTAGGACACTGATAGTCCTGATTTGTTGTTTTTATTCCATGAGTGCCAATTAAACTGTCTTTCAGGGAACTGGGTGGGAGCCTCAACACCCGCTGCAGACAAGCTCGGTCTTCTCTCATGTGCAGTGGACACGAGAAGAATGAGTACCCGAAAGTTTTACTCGGAGGCACTGAAGTGAACTTAGCAGGTGCTCAATCGTAACCCAAATAAGACCTACTCCATGTTGTCTCTTAGGGAGGGAACAGCTCCAGTTCAGTAGCAGTAATTCGCTTTCCCCTCAACCTCTCAAAATCAAGCACAAAATTGAAATCAGTCTCTAAAACAATCGTTTTAATGTATACATTGGCTAGTTGCAAGGACGATCTGAAGCAGAAATAAACACATGTACCACACTTGCTGAGGTGACCAATGGCTTTTTCATATCTTTTTAAGTGTTTGTCTATCGTGAACCTCTGGTAATTAGTCTCCATTTTCTTAAGCATATTCAGAAATGGAAGATATTCTTTGGGATCCTAAAGAAATAAGTAAAACTTTATTACTTTCGACATTTACAAATATATATAATTATGGCAATAACTCCACAAAAACATAATTTTAAATGTGTATAAGCTAGCAATTACATGTAACATAAAAATCAAACTACATCAAGCAAATTTGGTAAAAATGCTTTCACATATGCGCATTATTAGTTTATTATCTGAAATAATGATTAATCCTTGGGCTAGGGAGCTAGCTCAATAGCATAGTGTCTGCTGGCAAGCACAAAGTCCCGAGTTCAAAACCTGGTACCAAATGCCATGCTGGCCCTGGAACCCTAGGTGTGCCATGCCAGCCCCAAAACGGCATGGTGGCACATGCCTGTAACCCCAGCACTGGGGAGGCTGAGACAGGAGAATCACTACAAGTCCAAACTACACGCAAGATCCTATGTCAAATAATAAATAAATACATGACTCATCCTTACTTATGTCTCATAGTAACTACTCATTTCAGAAAGCAATAATGAATGTCAGGCTGTAACCCAAAAGATGCTCCCCAAATGCAGCCACATTTCTCTTGAGTGTAGAGCACTGCTCGTGGTGCTGTTTTCGTGGCATCTTCTGTGCTCTCCGTTTACGAACAACACATGTTAAACATATAACCACAACGAGCTGGACATATAACTGATATTTACTGGCACTAGCTGGACATATAACTGATATTTACTGGCACTATCATCTCTAGCTCTGTGCTATGGCCTGTAAGCAAATTCTCCTTCTTCCTAAAGACATGAAGCTAGGAATGGCAGCATATGCATATAATCCCTACATTTTGGGAGGCGGAGGCAGGAGGATAGTAAGCTGTTGGCCTGGCAGTTTAGCATTGTAGTGAGACCATATCTCAAAAAGGTAAAAAAAAGGCTGGGGATGATTTCAGTGCAAAAGCCCTGGATTCATAATCCACAGCACTTCAAAAACAAAAAAATAAGACGGTAAGTAATGACATGAGGACAGTATACTGTGCAAGATGGCTGTAGGCCAACATATTCCTCCAACATTTAACAAGTATTAAATAGGTACAAGGAATGCAACAGAACGCTTAATTTATGAAGCTTGCACATGGAAGACAGACTGCTATGCAGGAAGGAGACAGAGTGTGCTATGTAGGCATAGCCCCTGGAGAGCCACATGACAGCACCTCACCAATCACCAAAGCGGAACACAAATGGCTTACTGGGAAGATGCCACCTTGGCATCCTTTAACATAGGTACGTGAGAATTAGCCAGGCAAACAATGGCAGCAATGGAAATTCTTGCACCCATGGAAAACAGAAGTAATGTGACCCACAAAGCATTCGGTGGCTGGTGGTGATAAAGGGAGGGCGGGAAGGGACAAATGCGCTGCCTTCCCTCCAAGGGAAGTGAGAGAAAAATAGGTCAAGTGATGAGGAGGAAAAGATGCATATGCATCAGGCTACACAAGGGTTTCTAAGCAATGTTAAGTCACTTCTCAACTTTATGCCATAGATACTAGGCTAGCTCATGAAGAGTGTTAAGCAGAGAAGGATTACATCTTCCTTTCTAGAAAAACCAAAACAACAATAGCAAATAAGACACTGGGTTTGCAAAAAAACAAAATGAAATGACAGGTGGTGCTCAAACTTTTTGACTACAGAAGATGCTCCAAGGTGGGGAAAGGGGTCCTGAGCTTTCCACCCTCCATGCTTCTACTCTACACTGGAAAAGAGCTATACGATAAAGAACTAGAGTAGAACATGGAATACTTACTATATTTTCTTGTTAAGAGAATAGTTCATACATATGCCTAGAATCTACAAAATAATCACATGATTTTATTTCACCTTGTCAACTTGGTGTGTCTGGTACAAGCAACTAAACTCAAGTGTGCCTTACATGCTGAGCATACAATCTACCACTGACCAACTTCCCCAAGTCCTCAACACTTTGGATAAGCTCAGAACTACCACAAGGAATGACGCTTAGGCGTGTGGGTGCTGCAGGCTCAGAGATCTGCCCCTGTTCCGTAGTCACAACATAATATCAGACAACCACTGTATGCGGGGCACAGAAGTTCCTCCTACTGTGACTATATAAACACTACCCAGAATGATGCAAAGAATTCCACATACCTTCTGGGACTTTTCAGCTACCATGATGACCAAATCAAAGTCATAGGTCCCAAGAGAATGATCATATAACTCATTAACATCTACCAGAAGGAGCAAATACTTTAAGGCATCTTCTGCACTCACAGCATCAGGAACAGATGGGCCATTCTCTGTTGGTATTCACAGAAACAGAACAGAACCATATGAGGGAAAAGCTGAAGACCTCAAAAGGCAAAGAAATAGATTTTTTTGACAGAGATGGACACATGACCAATATGCATGTGTCTTTCACACAGGCTTCATAGGCACCATTAAAACCCTTGATACAGGTCTTGAAATGGCAACCAAAGGGTCACATATTAACTGTGTGTAATGTGACAATGACACAGAAATGTCATCTGCAGAGGACCAGTGATTGTCAAGATCATATTCAACATTCTGGGAGCAGGTCTCTACCTTGAAGCTCGTGTACCTTCTGCAGCACAAGTTCCAGCTCTGGGGTAGTTTTCTTCACATGAGACGTGAGTATTGATAGGCAGTACCTGAGGCAGCAAGTGAAGAACAGAGAATGAGAAGGGTTAAGCTAGACAAGGACAACTATCTGCTTCTGTTATTCCAAAGATGCCCATAATGGCAGCACACATACTTATGAGGGTTGATGCTCTCCATGGCTGCTCTCATTGCATCACAGATGAGGTCGAGTTTTTTCACAGTGGGATCCATGGGCAGCTGGGCACTGCTGGTAAGCGGAGGAGGGTACATGGTCCTTGTGACATCTTCCTCCCTAAGAACACATGGATACAAACAAGTGTCACTAACTAGATATGTGGCCCACTGATCAAACTACTATACATATCCAATAAGCTTATGAGATAAAATAAGAGCAATAATTTCAGACATAAAGAATTTAAGCTTTTCTTTAAAAAATGTATGTGAGAAAGAAGATACATTGAATGCTTTGTTTTACAATACTTTAACCCATCTTTCTTAGTTAGGGATCTATCTTAGATATGCAAGTCTTGGAAAATTCACTGAACTTTTGAAAATAATTTAGAAATAAAGAATATTAAGAGTGAAACATTTCCACAAAAGACACATACACTATTCATAGATCTTTTACTCATATTAATCTCAAAACACGTACAATCCAGATGTCTAGTAACTGAGGAATAAGCAAAAGGTGGCATATACACAATGGTATATTACTAACAATAAAAAAGAGTGAACTAGTAATACATGTAAAAACACGGATGAACCTTAAGACAGTGGGCTGGGTAAAGGAAGTTGCATTTACCCAGAAGAGTAAATACTGTTTGACTCTATATCTAATTCTTCAATGGCCAAAACTGACCCACAGTGAAAAAACTCATACCAGTAGTTGCCTAAGGGATGAGACACAGGCACTAAATAAAGAGGAATTTAAGAGAATTTGATGGGAAAGACATGTTCTCAAACTTGACAGGTGATTTATATATTTCACTACAGACAAATCTGCCCTTAAAAAAAGAAAACCAAAAAATACAGTGACAAAAAGCGTAACTAGTTTATACACGAAGAACTCTGATTAACCCTATGGCAGGTGAAATCCTGGGAGATTAAGTGGTCTGATGTTTACAAGTTGCTCTGACATTTGTATACAACAGATGGGCACTCGGACAAATCATGGGTGTTGATAAGCACATGTAGGAAAATCTGGACTGGAGAATTAGAGTCAAAGACAGGCTGTCTCCTGGACATGCTTTCGATTTTTCCATATATTTAAAATATTTAACAAGTTGGAAAAAAAAAATCACTGCAGATAGACATCATTTGATCTCAATCTCTTAAGAGAAACAAACAGGTTAAAATGTATAGCTAAAATTCAAGGCAAATAATTTTGCAGGTTTTAAAGTGATAGCTTTAAGCAGGCTATTTTGAAAAGAGAAAATAACAAAAATCATATTTAAGAGTTTCAGTGATTTTTTAAAACAGAAATAATTTCTCGATATTTGATTTCCTTTAAGACAAAAACTATGAATTATCAAAATACTTACTTTAACTCTGTGAAAAATAAATTAATGTGATTTACAGAATCTATCTGCCTAATAAAGGTTTCCACATTTTCAAGAAATACCTAGCAAAAAAGACAAAATGTTCTGGTTAGGATATCACTTCAAATATAAAGTAAGCTAAGATAAGTACTAGATTTAAAAAATTACCTTAGGGTTGTGGTCATGAATCAGATTGAGGTTAATTCTTAGCTTTCTCATGCATTCGAACGCTTCCTTAAACATCAGCCTGTGAGGAGGCAGAACAGATACAAGGGTATTTCACAAAACCTAAGCTCCCCTAAGCTCAGTGTGTTTTCATTACAAACCAGTTATAATCCAGAAAATCATCAGGTAACTAAGGCCTACTGTTGTAATATTAATGGAGACCTTTCTAATACAAAGCTTGCTCCACACAGACTCAGAATTTTGATCATTTCTTTTACAACAGTAACCCTGGGGTTTCTGAGTCATATACCTCTCCACAAATCTTTTGAAAGCCATGGGTAAATATACAGAGTTCAGTGTACAGTTTCCCTGGTTCACAGGCCACCTAAAGCCTATTTGGGTCCTCTTTAGAAGCCCTCCTTCACATAATGAGCTTTTACACACACAGTATTAAACTAAAATAACATGTTTCTGAGAATTTGATTGAAGGTATCTGTAAGTTTTTTTGTACTGGCAAGTTATAAAAATTACATTGATTATATTAATAATGATTATAGTTATGTATTAATTATCTTAATTATACTTGCTGTTGGCAAATTAACTAGTTGTATGCACAGCACTTACTTGTCCAACCACTTCCGAATCTGAGCTAAAACTAGGGCTCGATGATGAACAACTTCTAAATTCCCCCTCGGCATCTTAAAAATAAATAAATCAAACATTAACATTCTCAATTAAGTGGAAAAATTTGAGTAGCAGACACAATTTTATCTAATTCTTAAGAACTACTACAATGCTGCACAAGCAATCAATACACTTGTAGCAGAATCTAGTTGTACTCAATGTTTATCTGACTTTCAAGAAAAGCTTCCCTTTGAGCCTTAGTACTCAGAGCCTGTATCAACGCTGCATTGTATAAACCTAACGAACAACCTGGCAAGAAAGGTTTATAATAAATGATGAAAGAATAAAGCCTAAAACAAATTCTGCAAGAACTCTGTTTGGTAGTAAGCGAATGACAGTCACAAAGGCTTACCTGTAATATGAGCTTTGTGTCCTGGGGCACAACTGTGACAATCCGAGAACCCCTCTCCACCTTCCGCAGAACTTCACCATTAGCCACCTGACTGCTGCACAGACCTGCCTGTAACGCTAAAAACACGACTGGCTAAGCCTTGAAAATGATTGTGACATGCCACTCTCCACTAATTGTAGATGAAATGACACATACTAACTGAAGCAGAGTATATAAAAACCAGGTTCCTATGCTCTCCCACTCATCCTCAGTATTACTGACACATCTGAAGAACAACCGCATTCCTGGAACTTGCCCTCTCACAGAGCCATCCTACACAAGTTCTCAAACAATCAGTAAAACATAGTAATTTCAGGGCAATTTCTCTACCTCACAGCATTACCAGTACTCTATAACCATAAAGAGCCTGCTTCCAGGCTGACTGTCTCTTTTTTAAAAAAAAAAAAAGAAAACTATTGGGTCAGCAAGATAGCTCAGTGGACTAAAGCACTGCTTAGGCAAACTCAGGCAAGCACAGGGACCAAGGTTAGATCCCAGGCCCCACAGGCTGCGCCAGCCCCGCCCCAGGGTGGGCTGAGCCAGCAGAGTCCAGGCATAGTGGTGCAGAAGGATCACCACAAACACAAGATATATAGTGATATCCTGCAACAACCACATACATGAAAACAAAACTGTTGGTACCAATGTATCATAAAATATCACACAATTTACATCATTTTCCAAATATATTTTATTTTACTTTTTTCAGTTTTGTTTTTTTTTTTTTTTTTTTTTTTAGCAGAACCAGGGATTGAACTCAGGCCCTTGCACTTGCCAGGCAAACACTTATTCTACTGAGCTATCTCCCTAGCCCCTTCCAAATATATTTTAAAATGTCACTGGGATACTCTTTCATTATAAGAAAAATATAGAAGTAGAAAGAAAATAAGACCACTTTTAAAAACAATAAAAACAGACACAGGCATGGAATAAAAGAAAAAATGGATGCCAATACTCTACAAGCCATAAGATGAAGTGTAAAAGTACAATGGAGAATGGGCATAATAAAGATTATAACCCAAGGTTAGAGCATAGTGCTAGTCTGAGGTCTACATGGTAACTCAAAATAAAATATTAGATGTTATATAATAAATATGCACAAAACACTGTCTGATTTTAGCATATGCTACATAAGGAACGAATTCCATGTCTGGAAATCTTTGCTAACTGCAACAGAATGATTCGACTGAGGTACTATGTTAAGAGTACAGACTAAGTAAATGAAATCTAAACATTTTCTCCAGCCTATGAAAGGCTTTCTCCATGGCAAAAAGTCAAACCAGGTAAAATAATTAAGTCTTCAAGACTCCAAATGGCAAAAGCCAGTGGAGAGGGGCTATTTTCACTTTATACATTGAAAACTTACTTTTCAGTGAAGTATCTCTCAAGGAAAAACACTGGCAGGTATGAGAATGGGTTGTCAACAATAAAAATTCATCATACAGTGTGAATGATGTGATATTTGATGCAACCTGCAACGAGGCAAAAGAGGTCAGGGAGATATTAACTGTATTTGCAGCCCAAATTGTGAAAAGGATCCATCCAATCAAGCCCTGATACCTCAGTGTCACTGACGAAAAAGCGACATCTATCAGTTAGACCAAGGACACATTCCTGTAAAGAAATAAAACACACATTAAACGCAATTCTATTTCAAACTAGTGAAGCCTAGTTTATTACAGATTTCTACTGCTCTAAGATCTCATATCTAAGTCCTCATGACACTGAACGTACATACCCAAGACAGAGTGGTCCAACATAAAATGGAGTGGGATGCCCCCCAGTCCATCAGCAAATCCTGCTACCACTACCTTCTATATTGATCCTGACTACATTTCCTGTCCTAAGTCACTGATTTTCTATGTTGATCTCCCACTCAACTCTCATGCCTTTCCCATCTTCTCCTCTGGGCAGCCAAACCATCCCTCAACGATGAAGCAAAACACAAGACTGCTGACTGAGAATAACACGCAACTTCATGTTGCCAGCTCCAGCCACACTACCTAAACTGAGTGACCTGAATAAGATGAGGTCTTTCCAAGTGCGAGATGTTTCTAGCACCTCCTCCTGGGAGCACTTTCCAGGGAGAGCTTTCTTCTTCACACTGCAGCACATATTTACTACTTCAGGAGGCTTTCCTGAAGTAAAAGATTTTCATCTCCAGAGCTATCATTCTGTAATTGCTCCCAAATACTTCACTATTCTCTCTCATCACACCCTACTAATTTCCTTCATGTCCCACAGAAGGATTAATTTTACTTACACTGATAGAAGGTAGCTAATGTTTTAATTTACAATGGCTGTGTCCCACCACTCACTCCAACAGATATTCTAATACTTGTTGAATGACAACCTACTCTGAGTTCCTATCTGTTGTACTAAAAAGCTATTGAATAAAACTAACTTTGAATATTCTGTTAATCTAGGAATAAAATCTGTAAATCATATATATTATCTCATTTAATTCTTATAAATATTGAAGGAAACACACTGATTTTCTCATAGATAAAGTATGAATCATGAAAGTAAGATAACTTCCTGTTAGGTTGGAATTTATTGGAGACCCAAATCCAACTCCAAAGCCCACAATCTTTCTACCTAATATCCTTAGTCACTGGATAATTTTTCTTTTTGTACCAGGGATCGAACTCAGGATCTTGTACTTGCCAAGCAGACACTTATGCCACTGAGCTATCTTCCTGGCCCTGGATAACTATTTTAAGTGATAAATTTTCCTACCCTGTTTCTACTTACCTCTCCTCCGATCACCGCCAATTCAGTCTGTGTGCATGGATAAGGAAATCGAATAGGAAATCCACCAGGGCTCATCCATGGTTCAACAGCCAAAGAAGGTGACTCTGTAAGATTGGCAGATGTGGTTTACAAAGAGCTGTCTCTTTTTAAAAAAGAAAACTGTTGATACCAATGTTTCCTAAAACACTTAATACACAATTTATATCACATTCCAAATATATGTTAGAAAGTCATTGGGATACTCTTTTCATTATAAGAAAAAATGGGAGAAGAGACTTTCCAGTTCTACTGTACAGCATAAATTCCAGGGTAAAGACTTAGCCAACAGGCGAGGGGGATAACTCAGTAGTAAAGTACTTACTGGGTTTAATCCCCAGCATTGAAGGAAAAAAAAAGTAAATAAAAAGACCTGACATGACAGTTATGAAACAGTAAAGTGTAAGATATCTTCAAGTACATGGCTTAAGAATTAAGTATTTCATAAGAGCTAGACATGTTTTCCTAAAACTCTGATACTCACCCCAAAGGCACTTAAGTATCTGGCCATCAGCCAGCTGCAATGCTACGGACTTGGTCTTGGGACTGCAGCACAGACTGGTTATAATCCCATCCACTGTCACAGATGAGCTACAGAAGGTTCAAAAGGGGGTGGGGAAATAAAGGCACTTTCAAACTGAGACACTTCACTAATTTTGCAAAGAAAAAAAATATATATACATATATACTGAGTAACTACTTTAAAGATGATAATATTCAATGTATTAACTATAGTGCCTCTATTATTTTTTATTAAATTTTTACTTTTTGTTCATATATATATATATATATATACACCCCAGTCCCCCATAGTCAATTTCAATACAACATAATCTGCCCCCAAAAAATGTATACATCAGGAAAAGAAAAATTTGCATAAATATTTTGATACTAAATTTATTGAGAAATCATGAGATTAATACAAGTTGCTTTTGGCCTCTACAACCACAAGACAGCCTCAAGGTGGTAGCTATGAGCTTGCAGACATTTATTAGGACAGCAAACTGAAGTGTGTATACATTTTTGGGGTGGGTTCTGTACATATATTTATATACACACACAATAGCAATGTACACATATAGATACAAACAAACAGATGGAAAGATAAATTATTGTTAAGTCCAAGCCCAGTTAAAGCAGTTCTTTATAGCAAAGCCAATAAGCTAACTGTCTACACTATAAAGCCATTGCTCCTACTTTGGCAGCAACTTACTACAATTTAATGCCTACATTAGACACTAAATGGTACCAATATTACTTTTTATACAATATAAACTGCATGAATACATTATATATAGAAAAACGGACACCATAATTTCTCTACTGCTATCATAAGCATTCAAGGAAAACTATATTAATGAGAAAGGGGAAATCTGTTATTGCTATAACATTTTTTCTTGAGTCAATGAACAAAGAGAATTAAAATTCCTTAAATAAAGTAGTTATAAAAGCAAATGCTAGCAACGCTAACATTAAATTTAAAGAGGTTTTAAACAAATGTACACTGGCAAGTGCAAGATCCTGAGTTCTCTTCCCAGTACCAAAAAATGAAAAAAAATTTAAAAATTAAAAACGTACAGAAAAAGAATGAAAAATTGTAACCATGATCAATGATTAGTTTCTCTAATCACTTGTCGAGAGTTAAATGAACAAACTCTCAAGTTACAGCAGCTGAGATTAGATAGTGTTCCATCTATAAGACCTCAAGCGCGTCATCGAACTGCTCTGTGCTGTAGTTCGCTATACAGAAGGAAGGTGGGTGCTCAAAGTACATGACATGGTGAGAAATAAGGTAATATAGGTAAAGCATTCAGAAGGCTACCTTACGTAGTATAGCCATAGTAAATGTAAGCTATTAACACTTGCAAGCTGAGGGACATTCCATTCCTTAAAGATGTACTTTATTTTACATGAACAAAACAGTTCTTAAGAAATGAAGGTCAAAGCAACAGAAAAATATTGTAAATAACCTTATTGCCAAAGGAGATTACTATATCTAGCCTTTCCTTCTACAAGGTAATAAAGAACTTCACATATAAAGAGTAGAGGGGAACCCCCAGACCGAGTCCTAGCCCAGGTCCGGTGAGAGTGTGGGAGTTTCCGGTTACCCTGCGCCGGCGGGACCAACTCCGGGTCCTAGCCCAGGCGCAGCATGGGCGAGACCCTCTTCCACCCCCTTGGGACGCCCCCCACCATTCTGCAGCATATTCCCCACCCCGCCCGCTGTGTAGGAATTTCTGCCGCTTTCCAGGAACCCCCAGACCCAGTCCTAGCCCAGACCCAGTGAGTGTGTGGGAGAGCTGCCTCTCCCCCTACTCCACCTTGTCCCCTCCAGGCTCAGCTCAGGCCTGGCATACAGGCCTGGGGTGTGACCCTGCAGCTGCAATCCCTACAGAGAAGGTAGAGGATAGAACCACCCAGCTAGTCCAGGAGCAGAACATCTTGCCACAGGGGCACAACAGGTTCACCCTCAAGGGCAGCCGCGGGAAGGAGCTGAGCACAGCAGACAGACCCAAGCCAGGCATAGCTGGATAAATCCAGACTTTGTAGATCTGCACCTGAACTTCAGTACGTGCTAAGGTTATAACTACAACGAAGATCTACAACAAAGGTCAGAAGACAGTGCTACACAAAATGATGAGAAGGAACAAAATGCAACCTCAGAACCCAACCCCACGCATAACA